>NW_022630160.1:863472-870972 GCF_010909765.2 Amblyraja radiata
CACATCTTCCACCTGCTGCCCTCAGGAAGGTGCTATAGCTCACTGCCTGCCAAAACATCACGATTTAAAAACAGCTTCTACCCACATGCAATTCGAACTCTGAACACTCTATGAGAATATCACAAAGCCACCTCGTGCATGTTCTGTACACTGCATGTTGTTTGTGTTTTATGTAATGTTTGACGGGAATCAGCCTATTGTGTAACATCCTGTACTGAATATGAATTCCACCAGCTTGACTGTGTGGTCACTAAATAATCTGAATCTGACTGTGTGTGTGTATGTGTGTGTGACTGTGTGTGTGACTATGTGAGTGAGCCTGTGTGAGTGAGCCTGTGTGAGTGAGTCTGTGTGTAGGTGAGTGAGTGAATCTGTGTGTGTCTGTGTGAATCTGTGTGTGCGTGAGTGTGCGTGCGTGACTGAGAGAGCGTGCATGTCTGAGTGTGCGTGTGTCTGAGAGTGTGTGTGTGTGTGTGAGAGTGTGTGTGTGTGAGTGCGTGTCTGAGAGTGTGAGTGCGTGCATGTCTGAGTGTGAGTGCGTGTGTGTGTGAGAGTGTGTGTGTCTGAGAGTGTGTGTGTCTGAGAGTGTGTGTGTGTCTGAGAGTGTGAGTGCGTGCATGTCTGAGAGTGTGTGTGTCTGAGAGTGCGTGTGTGTCTGAGAGTGTGTGTGTGTGTCTGAGTGTGTGTGTGAGAGTGTGTGTGTGTGTGTCTGAGAGTGTGTGTGTGTCAGAGAGTGTGTGTGTGTCTGAGTGTGTGTGTGAGAGTGTGTGTGTGTGTCTGAGAGTGTGTGTGTGTCTGAGACTGTGTGTGTGTGTCTGAGAGTGTGTGTGTGTGTGTGTGTCTGAGAATGTGTGTGTGTCTGAGAGTGCGTGCGTGTCAGAGAGTGTGTGTGTGTCTGAGAGTGTGTGTGTCTGAGAGTGCGTGTGTGTCAGAGAGTGTGTGTGTGTCTGAGAGTGTGTGTGTGTGTGCATGTCTGAGAGTGTGTGTGTGTCTGAGAGTGTGTGTGTGTCTGAGAGAGAGTGTGTCTGAGAGTGTGTGTGTGTCTGAGAGAGTGTGTGTGTGTCTGAGAGTGTGTGTGTGTCTGAGAGTGCGTGTGTGTCTGAGAGAGAGTGTGTGTCTGAGAGAGTGTGTGTGTCTGAGAGTGTGTGTGTGTCTGAGAGTGCGTGTGTGTCTGAGAGAGAGTGTGTGTCTGAGAGAGTGTGTGTGTCTGAGAGAGAGTGTGTGTCTGAGAGAGTGTGTGTGTCTGAGAGAGTGTGTGTGTCTGAGAGAGTGTGTGTGTGTCTGAGAGTGCGTGTGTGTCTGAGAGAGAGTGTGTGTCTGAGAGAGTGTGTGTGTCTGAGAGAGTGTGTGTGTCTGAGAGAGTGTGTGTGTGTAAAAGGGGGGGTTGCACACAAGGTCACCGGGTCAAAGGGCATGACGCATGAAGCCGCTCTATACATCTGGAGAACATCGCAGCTTCCAGTATATGTTGTTAATACATGAAACGCCTACTTTCCTACCTGTTAACAACTGCCAAAATGGTGAATTTTTGCACTGTAAATAATTGTGGAAGTCGGGGTAACCGTGAGAGACTTCTATCCTTCTTCAGAATTCCAAAAGTGAAGCGAAATGAAGGTAAAGAGAAGCGAGAGCTGAAGGGACAACAACAGCTAAAGTGCTTGGCGAACATTGGCCGTGCAGATATCGAGATTACAAATATTGGGAATTATCGCCTTTGCTCACTGCATTTCATCAACAGCGAGGCATTATTTGTGTTTTTTCTTGGTTCCTTTGGTATCTAAAAAGTTTCAGAAGTGATAAATCTGGCTGTAAAATTTTTAAATCGCCATTGGTTCTGAAGTGGGTTGGTACATGCAAAAGGTAAATGCTTCTGAAGCTAAATGTATCATTAAAAAATTCTCCAGACTTATGAGTGATGTGTAGAAAAGTTTTCTATCATTATGCTATGGAGATGTATATTTTGGCAAATAATAAAATGGCCTGACAGCTTAAACACCCACTGTCTTTCAATAGGATATTGTCAATTTGCTGAGGTTGATTATGTCCAATTAACAATTAAGAATGATGCCATTCCTTGGCTTGCATCTGAGTAAAATGTAATTCAAAACCCACGGCCTACCATCGGACTGGAGCGGCGTTTCGTGTTGGGAACGGCCGGGACTACAGCTTCGGCGGCGGCACAGCGCTGGGACACCATCATTGAGCGGGCGATGCCTTACCGGGTCGCCGTGCGGTGAGCTCTGGAGTGCTGTGGCTGCCGACTCCAACATCCGAGGAGCTGCGGTCTGCGGAGCGTCCAGCCGCGGGCGGGCGGCGCTGGATTTAAAACACCGCGGAGTCTGGGATCTGTTGCCGAGATCACCAGAGTCGGAGCTCCAGCCAGCGCGGCCTGTCGACTTCGGGTGCCTCGGTCTCCAGGGAGGGAGCGGCCGCTCCAGACATTTTCAAGCCGCTGAGGAGTGTTCACCAGACGCCGGAGTTCCAGCTTCCCGGCAATAGTCCTGAAAACATCGGACTGGCTGTGGAGGCCACAAATCAGCCCCGACCTCGGGTGATTCACAGAGGACGAGGACTTAACTTTTTGATGCCTTTCCCCAAAGTGGAAACCGTTGATTCTGTTGTGGGGGGACGTTCATGTTGAATTCTATAACGTGTTGTCATTTTTTCTTATTTTTCTATAGATGTACAGAAACTTAATTATTTCCGCCGGCCTCGCCTGCCCTCCCCAAGATGGCCACCGACCTCACCAAGATGGCCGCCGACCTCACCAAGATGGCCGCCGACCTCACCTGCCCTCACCAAGATGGCCACCGACCTCACCAAGATGGCCGCCGACCTCACCTGCCTTCAGCAAGATGGCCGCCGCCAACCCCATATTTAGACCAAAGATCCAATAGCAGAGTTCCGCTATTACTGATTGGCCGCCAAGTCCTGCAGCCTCACAATGGGCGTCTCCTTTCCCCCGCGCCCCGTCCTCCCATTGGTCAGCGCTGGTCACGTCCAGAAACCTGATTGGTCGTTTTCACCGCCCGACGCGTCACCTGTTGCCAAGGGGAGGAAGCGGAGGCGCCGATTGGTCGACTTCACCCCCACCCTCCAGCGTCACCTGTTGCCAGGGAGAAGGCAGGACGCCGATTGGTCGACTCCACCCCCGGCCCCCCCAGCGTCACCTGTTGCCAGGGAGAAGGCGGGACGCCGATTGGACGCGACTGTAGCGTCACCTGTTGCCGGGGGGGTTTACTAATGTAAACCTCCTCTGGACCCTCTCTCTCCAGAACCAGCTCATCCTTCCTCACATATGGGTTGGGCCCTAAACTGGACAATGACTCCAAATGCAGCTTCTCCATTCACTAACTCAACCCTCCGGATATAGAAACATCTTCTTACATTAGAAGAATATAATATAAGGGAATATTAGACTATATTAAAATGGAAAAGGCAGACTCTTTATTTTTGTGGTCAACACTCCCACCCAGTGGTGTCCCCCCGCAATTACAAGCCCAGTTATTCTGTGGTCAACACTCCCACCCGGTGGCGTCCCCCCGCAATTACAAGCCCAGTTATTCTGTGGTCAACACTCCCACCCAGTGGCGTCCCGCCGCAATTACAAGCCCAGTTATTCTGTGGTCAACACTCCCACCCGGTGGCGTCTCCCCGCAATTATAAGCCCAGTTATTATGTGGTCAACACTCCCACCCAGTGGCGTCCCGCCGCAATTACAAGCCCAGTTATTCTGTGGTCAACACTCCCACCCAGTGGTGTCCCCCCGCAATTACAAGCCCAGTTATTCTGTGGTCAACACTCCCACCCAGTGGCGTCCCGCCGCAATTACAAGCCCAGTTATTCTGTGGTCAACACTCCCACCCGGTGGCGTCTCCCCGCAATTACAAGCCCAGTTATTATGTGGTCAACACTCCCACCCAGTGGCGTCCCGCCGCAATTACAAGCACAGTTATTCTGTGGTCAACACTCCCACCCAGTGGTGTCCCCCCGCAATTACAAGCCCAGTTATTCTGTGGTCACTTTGACATTTGTTCCACATCTGTTTGTTCACAGAAATCAGGATATTTTCTGAATTAAATAGGTTTTTAAATCTAAAGCTGGCTTTTTAGTCGTGGACAAACAGGCGGTGCCTTGCTGCCAAACAGGCGGTGACGAACCTTCGTGAATTGTCGACTCAGAGGTGACTGTTCATTAAATTCTCAGAGCCGATTCTTTCTCTCGCTCTCTCCCCATCTCCCCCATTCTCTCAGTGTCTCTCCCTTTTTCTCAGTCTCTATCTCCTTCCCTCTCTCCCCTCTCCCTGCCTTCATCCAATCACTCTCTCACTCTCTGTCCCACTCTCTCTCTCTCTCCTCTGCTCTTTCTCTCTCTCTTTCTCTCTCTCTCTCTCTCTCTCTCTCTCTCTCTCTCTCTCTCTCTCTCTCTCTCTCTCTCTCTCTCTCTCTCTCTCTCTCTCTCTCTCTCTCTCTCTCTCTCTCTCTCTCTCTCCTATTTAGTGGTGCCCTCCTTTAAATATTTAGTGGTGCCCCCCCTTAATTATTTTGTGGGCAACACTCCCACCCAGTGGAGACCCGCTGCAATGACAAGTCCCCAGTGTTTTATCCACAACAGTAATTCATGCTCATAAGGTATAGGAGCAAAATGAGGCCATTCAGCCCATCGAGTCCACTCCCCCATTTAAACCAGGGCCGATCGATCTCTCCCTCCCAACCCCATTCTCCTGCCTCACCCCACAACCCCCAACAATCCGCTCCGATAACTTCATGAACGGTGCTGGTTCGAGGGGCCGAATGGCCGACTCCTGCACCTATTGTCTATTGAACTTATAAAGTCACCTCTGAGTCGACAATTCACGAAGGTTCGTCACCGCCTGTTTGGCAGCAAGGCACCGCCTGTTTGTCCACGACTAAAAAGCCAGCTTTAGATTTAAAAACTTATTTCATTCAGAAAATATCCTGATTTCTGTAAACAAACAGATGTGGAACAAATGTCAAAGTGACCACAGAATAACTGGGCTTGTAATTGCGGGGGGACAGCACTGGGTGGGAGTGTTGACCACAGAATAACTGGGCTTGTAATTGCGGGGGGACACCACTGGGTGGGAGTGTTGACCACAGAATAACTGGGCTTGTAATTGCGGGGGGACACCACTGGGTGGGAGTGTTGACCACAGAATAACTGGGCTTGTAAATGCGGGGGGACACCACTGGGTGGGAGTGTTGACCACAAAAATAAAGAGTCTGCCTTTTCCATTTTAATATAGTCTAATATTCCCTTATATTATATTCTTCTAATGTAAGAAGATGTTTCTATATCCGGAGGGTTGAGTTAGTGAATGGAGAAGCTGCATTTGGAGTCATTGTCCAGTTTAGGGCCCAACCCATATGTGAGGAAGGATGAGCTGGTTCTGGAGAGAGAGGGTCCAGAAGAGGTTTACATTAGTAAACCCCCCCGGCAACAGGTGACGCTACAGTCGCGTCCAATCGGCGTCCTGCCTTCTCCCTGGCAACAGATGATGCTGGGGGGGGGGGGGGGGGGTGGAGTCGACCAATCGGCGTCCTGCCTTCTCCCTGGCAACAGGTGACGCTGGGGGGGGGGGGGGGGTGAAGTCGACCAATCGGCGTCCTGCCTTCTCCCTGGCAACAGATGACGCTGGGGCCGGGGGTGAAGTCGACCAATCGGCGTCCTGCCTTCTCCCTGGCAACAGATGATGCTGGGGCCGGGGGTGAAGTCGACCAATCGGTGTCTCCGCTTCCTCCCCTTGGCGACAGGTGACGCGTCGGGCGGTGAAAACAACCAATCAGGTTGCAGGACGTGACCAGCGCTGACCAATGGGAGGACGGGGCGCGGGGGAAAGGAGACGCCCATTGTGAGGCTGCAGGACTTGGCGGCCAATCAGTAACAGCGGAACTCTGCTATTGGATCTTTGGTCTAAATATGGGGTTGGCGGCGGCCATCTTGCTGAGGGCAGGTGAGGTCGGCGGCCATCTTGGTGAGGTCGGCGGCCATCTTGGTGAGGGCAGGTGAGGTCGGCGGGCACCTTGGTGAGGGCAGGTGAGACCGGCGGCCATCTTGGTGAGGGCAGGTGAGGTCGGCGCGCGGTTGGCGGTTGGCGGTTGGCGGTTGGCGGTTGGCGGTTGGCGGTTGGCGGTTGGCGGTTGGCGGTTGGCGGTTGACGGTTGGCGGTTGGCGGTTGACGGTTGGCGGTTGGCGGTTGACGGTTGGCGGTCGGCGGTCGGCGGTCGGCGGTTGGAGCTTTGGGCGGGAACAAGATGGAACCCGGACCCTGATGATGGAGATGGCGGTGGCGGCTGTAACTGTGGGATAAACATAGAAACATAGACAACAGGTGCAGGAGTAGAGGCCATTCGGCCCTTCGAGCCTGCACCATTCGCCATTCAATATGATCATGGCTGATCATCCAACTCAGTATCCTGTACCTGCCTTCTCTCCATACCCCCTGATCCCTTTAGCTACAAGGGCCACATCTAACTCCCTCTTAAATATAGCCAATGAACTGTGTGGCCTCAACCACCTTCTGTGGCAGAGAATTCCACAGATTCACCACTCTCTGTGTGCGAAAAAAAATGTTTTTCTCATCTCGGGAGGGTGAGTGAGGGTGGTTTCGGCGGGTGAGGGTGGTTTCCAGTTGGTGAGGGTGATTTCGGGCGGGTGAGGGTGGTTTAGGGCGGGTGAGGGTGGTTTCGGGCGGGTGAGGGTGGTTTCCAGTTGGTGAGGGTGGTTTCCAGTTGGTGAGGGTGGTTTCGGGCGGGTGAGGGTGGTTTTGGGCGGGTGAGGGTGGTTTTGGGCGGGTATGGGTGGTTTCCAGTTGGTGAGGGTGGTTTCGGGCGGGTGAGGGTGGTTTCGGGCGGGTGAGGGTGGTTTCGGGCGGGTGAGGGTGGTTTCGGGCGGGTGTGAGAAACAAAATCACAAACCAAACGTAAGTAAGTGAATTTTATTTATATAGCATGTTTAAATCAACTTGCGTTTAAATCAAAGTGCTTTACATAAAAGAAATAATTTTGTTTCCGTACATCCATAGAAAAAATAAAAAATAAGAAAAAATGACAACACGTTATAGAATTCAACATGAACGTCCCCTCACAACAGAATCAACGTTTTCCACTTTGGGGAAAGGCATCAAAAAGTTAAGTCCTCGTCCTCTGTGAATCACCCGAGGTCGGGGCTGATTTGTGGCCTCCGTAGCCAGTCCGATGTTTTCAGGACTCTTGCCGGGAAGCTGGAACTCCAGCGTCTGGTGAACAATCCTCAGCGGCTTGAAACTGTCTGGAGCGGCCGCTCCCTCCCGGGAGACCGAGGTACCCGAAGTCGACAGGCCGCGCTGGCTGGAGCTCCGACTATGGTGATCTCGGCAACAGATCCCAGACTCCGCGGTGTTTTAAATCCAGCGCCGCCCACCCGCGGCTGGACGCTCCGCAGACCGCAGCTCCTCGGATGTTGGAGTCGGCAGCCACAGCACTCCAAAGCTTACCGCAC
>NW_022630160.1:875972-903031 GCF_010909765.2 Amblyraja radiata
TTGTTCTGGACTTCCCCCAACATCGGGGACAATCTTCCTGCATCTAGCCTGTCCAACCCCTTAAGAATTTTGTAAGTTTCTATAAGATCCCCCCTCAATCTTCTAAATTCTAGCGAGTACAAGCCGAGTCTATCCAGTCTTTCTTCATATGAAAGTCCTGCCATCCCAGGAATCAGTCTGGTGAACCTTCTCTGTACTCCCTCTATGGCAAGAATGTATTTCCTCAGATTAGGAGACCAAAACTGTACGCAATACTCCAGGTGTGGTCTCACCAAGACCCTGTACAACTGCAGTAGAACCTCCCTGCTCCTAGACTCAAATCCTTTTGCTATGAAACATACTTGTACGATCTGGGATTTCAACAACATGAATCAATATACATACAGTGCCTGATGCTTGATTGGAGGACAGTGTATTATCGCTGTTGCCTGTAATAAATGCAAACATCACAATTAAAAATGACACTGGTGGATGATGTTGACAAAGGAAACGACAAATGGAATATAAACGTCTAAAGCTTACTACATTTTGCTCTTCCTGACAGTGGATCAACAAGACATTGAATTCCAGAAAACCCATCTGTCATACCTCTGCATTTACAGTGAGCTGCAGGAATGGTCACCATGAACAAGACACCCTTATATTGCTACAGAAGGAATTGACTATGAATAAGAGAACTAGCACAGCAATTGACAGAACAGCAGCCCTGGCAGGACATAAGCTACGAAGCTGCATCTGTGACTGGGAAAAGATAACATCAGAGAAGGGTCTCAAGATCCACCAGGGCAGGGAAAAGTGCCTGGGAGAGCTTGGTGTGGGGCCTCGCATTGACCATGACCTTCTAAGAGGAAGGCCAAACCAGTCGAGTGAAGCCCAGTGGCAGGTTGACCACCACAGTCCACAGGGTATCAGCACCCCAGGTGAAGCTCAACCAAGTACTGTCCCACCAACGGACACGAGTCCAGAGCCCAACCGGCCACAGTCAGCGGTAGAGAGGAAGATGGAAGGATAAAAGCAGAATGGAGCAGTCACTGGCTGTGGCTGAAGAGAAAAGATGCTGTCTGGGCTGCCACGTGACTGACCATCTAGAGGCTAACCATAAGACACACACCCAGGGCTGATCACCCTGCGGTGGGCCTGCCTCGACTGAGGGTGGGTGTCTTGTGATAAAAGGCCGAAACACCCAGTGACGTTGAGGTACACAACTGAAGATGTGTCTGGTTGGTAGCAAAATCACCTAGTGGTCACCCCCAAGAATATCGGGTGTCAGTTGTGGTGAAGAACCTTAGGGATTGTAACATCCAGCCCTATAATCAATATCAAAAATATATTGTAATTCAAGGAAGATTGTGCTGATCATGTCTAGCTCAGTCAGGAGTTGTGCAGAAGAATGTTCTTCAGATGGACATAAATGGTGTCTTGGTTTCACTCCCCATCACCAACGCCAATGCACAACAGAGTTGTAACAGCAGCCTGGATGTCACTGGTTGGATCTCTGGAGTGGCTATTGTACCCATTCAGTGTAGGCTAGGCAGAGCCCACAGAGTAGGTTAGGGGACCAGAACCCACAGAGTAGGTTAGGGGACCAGAACCCACAGAGTAGGTTAGGGGACCAGAACCCACAGAGTAGGCTAGGGGACCAGAGCCCACAGAGTAGGTTAGAGGACCAGAACCCACAGAGTAGGTTAGGGGACCAGAACCCACAGAGTAGGTTAGGGGACCAGAACACACAGAGTAGGTTGGGGGACCAGAACACACCCCCTGTAGTTTAGGGGACCAGAACACACAGAGTAGGTTAGGGGACCAGAACACACAGAGTAGGTTGGGGGACCAGAACACACCCCCTGTAGTTTAGGGGACCAGACCCACTCCCTGTAGGTTAGGGGACCAGACCCACTCCCTGTAGGTTAGGGGACCAGAACACACCCCCTGTAGTTTAGGGGAGCAGAACACACCCCCTGTAGGTTAGGGGAGCAGAACACACTCGGAGATGGTTGGGCTCCTAACTGAGCCTCAGCTGACTGTCCCACTTCATGTTGATGGGCAGGGTGAGGGACTTTATCCCAGGAATGCCAGATGCTGTTGTAAGGTGGACAAAGACAGCAGGGTTTCAGACTACTCAGTGCCAATAATCCTCACTGTGATAAAAGTTTAAAACATATTTAAATAAAGCCATTTTACCACCAGTTGCTTTAGGCTGGAAGGAGATGGATCCATAGTGAATACCTTCCTCTGTATCTGTGGAAATAAGTTGGAAACAAAGGATTTATTTGTATTTGAAAAATGATGATTTAAGTCAATGCAGCATCACGATACGAAACGCTGATCATTGTTTTCCCTCCATAGATGCTGCTCGACCCACAGACTACCTCCAGCAGTTTGAAAAAACCCTCCATGAAAAGTCACATCTCCTAACCTCCTTGTTTTGACTTCTTCCTGGGACGGTGGAAATTACAAAGAGAATTTGAGTTAATTTGGCTCGTGGAGTTTAGAAGAATGACAATGGTTCTCATGGAAACATAGACAATTCCAACAGGTAGACCAGTCTGGATGGAGGAAGATGTTCCCTGTTGGGAGGAGACCATGACCAGGGGTAAAGGTTTAAGACAAGAGACAATAAGGATTAAGATGAGGAGAACAAAGAATCTGTTACATTCTCCACCACAGATTTGACTGGAGCCAAATCATTCAGTACATTTTAGGAGTTGTTGAATTCATTGACAGATACACAACAATGGCGAGATACAGATACAGATACAATGACAATGTTGCCTGCAGCAGCAGCATCAGAGGCATTTGGACTAAGGCAACACAACACATAAATGAAGCATAAATTACAAAGACCACTGGTTAGTGGGGGAAAAAAAGACTCCAAAACATAGTCATATGTGGACTAAGATCAAGGAATATGGGGAGATATGATCAGCTGAGGTTCAGTTTAGTTTATTGTCATGTGTGCCGAGGTTCAGGGAAAAGCTTTTGTTACATCAGCAGAAAGACAATATATGAATACAATCGATGCCTTTACAGTGGAACACAGTGGAACACAATTGGTCCATACTGTGGGACAAGGTAAGGAATTTATATTTTTCTCATTAAAACACGAGCAATGTCTGATTTATTGAAAGGTTCCTTCAGATATTTCAAGAAAGATTACTCTGTTGTTCATCAGATTCATCAGAAAAGTGGTCTAAATTCTGGCAAAAGCAATACTGTCCACCATTTGACCATCACTGCAGAGGTACTCCAGATGGCCAGCTTTTTGTTATTTTATTGTTTGTTTAAAGTTTGTTTTAATGTTCTTCAGTTTTGTTTTATGTGGGGAGAGGGGGGAAACTTTTTTATTCAGGTTCATACCTTCCCGGAGAGGTGATCATTTTTCAGATCACATTCTCCTGGGTTAGGCTCTGCGGCCTACCATCGATGGAGTTGAAAAGCCGCCTTGGACTGTGGGGCGCGGACTTAACATCAGAGCGGATCCCTTGCCTGGGATCGCTCCCACCGTGGCCTGCGGACTTTCCATCAATGGCTCGCAGTCTCAGGAGAGGCTATTCGGGAGCTCCAACGCCGTGGAAGGTTCAACCAGCCCTGACACTAGGTTTGAACGCCCGGCGTGGGGGAGCTGACATCCCCCCTGATGCAGGATCTGATCGCCTCAACGTGGAGGGCCTGAACGCCACCGGCTACGGGAGTCAAGATCGTCCCGTTAACGGAGGCTCGGGGCCCATGACCGAGGAAGAACACTAGTGAAGGACTTGAACTTTATTTTGCCAGTGAGGAATGTGTAGGAGTCACTGTGGTGGATGTTCATGTTAAAATGTGTTTTTGTGTCTGTTCCTTTCTAATTGTATGACTGACCTGGCCAATGAAATTCATCGTATGTTGCAAAACATACTTGGCAAATAAAACCTGATTCTGATTCTGTCTGAGGTGGAAACAAAGAATTGCAGATGCTGGTTAATACACAAAGGGACACAAAGTGCTGGAGTACTTCTGCAGGTCAGGCAGCATCTCTGGAGGACATGTATAAGGTGATGTTTCAGGTCGTGACCCTACTTCAGACTCACAAGAAGGGTCTCGATCTGAAACATCACCTATCCACCATCTATTAATGATGCTCAAACCATTCTGAAATGTTGTTGTTATTTTCACTTTAAAATAAAACCTGAACTAGTGGCAAAGTGAATTGGAGGCATTTCATGCTAGATGATATTTTGTGAAAGGGATGGTGACTTTTGGAAGGGCAAGTGTTGTCCATTCTTTAGAGAGCCACTAACCAAGCTGTTAATCAGGATCAACAATAAATGAGGAGTGAATATGTTGTTCATGGTGATGTCTCAACATTGATGGGTTGACCATGATAGTCCAGTGAAAGTTAGTCAATTGACCAATGCAGAATAAGACCTGCAGTTGGATGAGGAAGATTGGGGCTGAGGGGTGAATTGACACAAGAGAGAGAGACGGTTGAATTGATCAATTAGTTTGTGTGTTTGAGGTTCCCTTCCTCACATTCTTGTTACAAAACTGTGAAATGTGAAATAGGTTGCTTCATCAAATACAACACCTGTACAACTAGAGATTCATTGACAGTCATCTATTTACCTTCTTGCTTTGTGTTCCTACTCACAGACATATATTCAGTAACACGGCTCATCTCAGGTACTGGGGTCACATTGATTTCTGGAAAATAAGTATTATTTTCTCATTAAGACTCTAATTCGGTTTGATTTTAAAGAAGCAACAATCCAGTGTTTAAACTGTACCCCATTAATAATGAGATCCACCAGAATGACCAGGAACATGGCTTCAGATGTACGTCAGATACATTTAATTGTGGGATAAGACCTTGTGTATAAAATCAGAGTCCATGGAAACACAGTGTTCCCTAAATTATGACCCATGGTACACAAGGCAAAGTTTTCCCTTGAAGTTTGAACCACCAAAGTGCAGTGGAGATACATACCTTGGTCTCCTGGTTTAGTGGTGTTAGGTAAATTGAATGGATTAAAGGCCGATAAATCCCCAGGGCCAGATAGGCTGCATCCCAGAGTACTTAAGGAAGTAGCCCCAGAAATAGTGGATGCATTAGTGATAATTTTTCAAAACTCTTTAGATTCTGGAGTAGTTCCTGAGGATTGGAGGGTAGCTAATGTAGCCCCACTTTTGAAAAAGGGAGGGAGAGAGAAAACAGGGAATTACAGACCAGTTAGTCTATCATCGGTAGTGGGGAAACTGCTAGAATCAGTTATTAAAGATGGGATAGCAGCACATTTGGGAAGTGGTGAAATCATTGGACAAAGTCAGCATGGATTTATGAAGGGTAAATCATGTCTGACGAATCTTATAGAATTATTCGAGGATGTAACTAGTAGAGTGGATAAGGGAGAACCAGTGGATGTGTTATATCTGGACTTTCAGAAGGCTTTCGACAAGGTCCCACATAAGAGATTAATATACAAACTCAAAGCACACGGTATTGGGGGTTCAGTATTGATGTGGATAGAGAACTGGCTGGCAGACAGGAAGCAAAGAGTAGGAGTAAACAGATCCTTTTCACAATGGCAGGCAGTGACTAGTGGGGTACCGCAAGGCTCTGTTCTGGGACCCCAGCTATTTACGATGGATAGTTATATGGATGGGAAAGGAATGGAGGGTTATGGTCTGAGCGCAGGTATATGGGACTAGGGGAGATTATGTGTTCGGCACGGACTAGAAGGGTCGAGATGGCCTGTTTCCGTGCTGTAATTGTTATATGGTTATATGGTTATATGGTTATATTAATGATTTGGACGAGGGAATTGAATGCAACATCTCCAAGTTTGCGGATGACACGAAGCTGGGGGGCAGTGATAGCTGTGAGGAGGATGCTAGGAGGCTGCAAGGTGACTTGGATAGGCTGGGTGAGTGGGCAAATGCATGGCAGATACAGTATATGTGGATAAATGTGAGGTTATCCACTTTGGTGGCAAAAACAGGAAAGTAGATTATTACAGAATGGTGGCCGATTAGGAAAGGGGGAGATGCAACGAGACCTGGGTGTCATGGTGCACCAGTCATTAAAAGTAGGCATGCAGGTGCAGCAGGCAGTGAAGAAGGCGAATGGTATGTTAGCATTCATAGCAAAAGGATTTGAGTATAGGAGCAGGGAGGTTCTACTGCAGTTGTACAGGGTCTTGGTGAGACCACACCTGGAGTATTGCGTACAGTTTTGGTCTCCAAGTCTGAGGAAGGACATTATTGCCATAGAGGGAGTGCAGAGAAGGTTCACCAGACTGATTCCTGGGATGTCAGGACTGTCTTATGAAGAAAGACTGGATAGACTTGGTTTATACTCTCTAGAATTTAGGAGATTGAGAGGGGATCTTATAGAAACTTACAAAATTCTTAAGGGGTTGGACAGGCTAGATGCAGGAAGATTGCTCCCGATGTTGGGGAAGTCCAGGACAAGGGGTCACAGCTTAAGGATAAGGGGGAAATCTTTTAGGACCGAGATGAGGAAAACCTTTTTCACACAGAGAGTGATGAATCTCTGGAATTCTCTGCCGCAGAAGGTAGTTGAGGCCAGTTCATTGGCTATATTTAAGAGGGAGTTAGATGTGGCCCTTGTGGCTAAAGAGATCAGGGGGTATGGAGAGAAGGCAGGTACAGGATACTGAGTTGGATGATCAGCCATGATCATATTGAATGGCGAATGGTGCAGGCTCGAAGGGCCGAATGGCCTCTAATCCTGCACCTATTGTCTATGTTTCTATGTTTACTGGCCCATATTTATCCCTCAGTAAATAGGAACATATTGAGGACAAATTGGAGACCATATTTTCTACATGACTACACTAGCTATACTTCAACTTCTGGCATGTTTATTTGATAATGGTTTACACCGGGGATGGTGACACAATCACCACATGGTCAGATCATTGCAGATCACCACCTGAACAGCATCATACAGCAGACTCCTCATGGCAACGCAGGTAGACAGGACAATCCACATTGCATAAATAATGCTTCAATTGACCACAACAAGTCTGAAATCAATTTCTCAACAACATAAGCACAAACAGATACTTTTCTATCCAAAATATATTGTTCTTTTCTCCTTGTAACAAAGATAACATTGTCATTGATAATTTGGGGGAATCTGTGCTGCATTAAGGATGTCTTCATGTACTTTACCTGTAGGCTTGTGCCTTCTTTGATACCACACCACTGCCAGTACAATGACGAGGAGAAGAGCCAGACTCCCGATAATTCCACCAATGATGAATATCAAATCGTAATTCCCTGTCAAAGTAATAAACACAGAGTTCACATTTGTAGAATAAATGCGCATCATTCAAAAGCTTCCCCAAAGACCAGGCATTAACCACACTGACTAATTTAGATCAGAAGTCTTGAGTTTAACTTGTGATCCAGATTAACTGAGACACAAGGTACTTACTGCAGATGATAGTTTACCAATAAAAGACACAAGGTGTTGGAGAAACTCAGCAGGTTAGGCAGGTGACATTTCGGGTCACAGCCCTTTAGTCTAAAGTAGGGTCACAACCCAAAACCTCACCTATCCATGTTCTCCAGCGATTCCGCCTGACCCGTTGAGTTACTCCAGCACATTGTGTCTTTTTTTCCCCAGATTAATTGACCTTACTTAAAAACATAGAAACATAGAAAATAGGTGCAGGAGTAGAGGCCATTCGGCCCTTCGTGCCTGCACCGTCATTCAATGTGATCATGACTGATCATCCAACTCAGTATCCTGTACCTGCCTTCTCTCCATACCCCCTGATCCCTTTAGCCACAAGGGCCACATCTAACTCCCTCTTAAATATAGCCAATGAACTGTGTGGCCTCAACTACCTTCTGTGGCAGAGAATTCCACAGATTCACCACTCTCTGTGTGAAAAATGTTTTCCTCATCTCGGTCCTAAAAGATTTCCCCCTTATCCTTAAACTGTGACCCCTTGTTCTGGACTTCCCCAACATCGGGAACAATCTTCCTGCATCTAGCCTGTCCAACCCCTTAAGAATTTTGTAAGTTTCTATAAGATCCCCCCTCAATCTTCTAAATTCTAGCGAGTACAAGCCGAGTACAAAGATCAGAGAGCCACAACTTGCCTCAGTAGCCATCAGTTAGAGACTGTAAACATTCACACACGGTTCTATTTCTTGGTTACAATCAACTGACATTTCTCAGGCAGGAGATGGGAGCTGATGGTTGGCTGATAAAGTAGCTGATTCAGCTGTGATACTTCCCACTGTACAATGGACAAATGTCTATCATAGTCTAAGCCTGGAACAATGGTTGAATGAGCACTGCTGACAACAGAGTGGATATTGCCCTTGTGCTTCAATCCTCTCTAACCAGGAGCACAAGAACTGTAAATGTTAGAAATACTCAGCCGTTTGAGCAGTCAGTATCTGTGGAAAGGGAAAAAAGTGAGTTCATGTTTTATGTTGTCAGATTCAAAGAAAGGATCTTTGACAATAGGTGCAGGAGTTGGCCATTCAGCCCCTCGAGCCAACACTCAACATTTATTAACAAGACAAAGTCCACATACAAACAAGATATACAAATCACACAGCAGCTGTCAGCATCACATCAGATCATCCTAGAGTTCTGTCACAGAAGCATCACATTCACAGGCACCCACGCAAGCTCATCATATTTAATCCAACTTAATATATAATCACCCGTTATGTTAAACCAGACACTTGTATGTCACTAGAATAACTTATTTTGTCATTGATGGCCACTATGTATGTACTTATACACAGTAACACACATGTCTGTACATATGGTTCCAAATACACGTATACAATACCAATCGAACTCCTCCCCTCCACTGGGGCTATGGAGAAATCGTGTCCTTAATCAGTCTTGGCAATTGTAGTAATACCGGTGTCCACATAATGTTGAAAGCATCCGTCCTTAACTGGAGTTTAGCTGTTATACTTTCCATCATATATACACTTTTCAATCTTTCCCTCCACTGTTGAACATTTGGTGACTTTACATTTCTCCATGACTCTATAATCATCTTCTTTGCAATCAACAGCAACAGCCCAAGCAAGCATGTCTGACTCGCTAGAATTTAGAAGATTGAGGGGGGATCTTATAGAAACGTACAAAATTCTTAAGGGGTTGGACAGGCTAGATGCAGGAAGATTATTTCCGATGTTGGGGAAGTCCAGAACTAGGGGTCCCAGTTTAAGGATAAGAGGGAAGTCTTTTAGGACCGAGATGAGAAAAATACTTTTTTTCCACACGCAGAGAGTGGTGAATCTGTGGAATTCTCTGCCACGGAAGGTAGTTGAGGCCACACAGTATTGCGTACAGTTTTAGTCTCCTAATCTGAGGAAAGACATTCTTGCCATAGAGGGAGTACAGAGAAGGTTCACCAGACTGATTCCTGGGATGTCAGGACTTTCATATGAAGAAAGACTGGATAGACTCGGCTTGTACTCGCTAGAATTTAGAAGATTGAGGGGGGGGGACCTTATAGAAACTTACAAAATTCTTAAGGGGTTGGACAGGCTCGATGCAGGAAGATTGTCCCCGATGTTGGGGAAGTCCAGAACAAGGGGCCACACACACAGTTTAAGGATAAGGGGGAAATCTTTTAGGACCGAGATGAGAAAAATATTTTTTTTCCACACGCAGAGAGTGGTGAATCAGTGGAATTCTGTGCCACAGAAGGTAGTTGAGGCCACACAGTTCATTGGCTATATTTAAGGGGGAGTTAGATGTGGCCCTTGTGGCTAAAGGGATCAGGGGGAATGGAGAGAAGGCAGGTACAGGATACTGAGTTGGATGGTCAGCCATGATCATATTGAATGGCGAATGGTGCAGGCTCGAAGGGCCGAATGGCCTACTCCTGCACCTATTGCCTATGTTTCTATGTTTCTATGTTTTGGTATCTATATTTTCTGGAGTCTCTCCTAGTATGAAGCATGCCGGCTCCAGAGGTAGATCCACCTCCAAGATTAGCTTGATCTCCGCCTGAATGTCTCGCCAATATTGATACAATTTGGGACAATCCCACAAAATCTGTGTATGATCACCAATCTTCCCGCATTGTCTCCAGCATAAATCTGAGATGTTGCTGTATCTTGCTAACATAAGAGGAGTCTGAAATACTCTCATTCTAGTTTTCCATTCAAACTCCCTCCAGGCGGGGCTGTTTAGACATAGAAACATAGAAAATAGGTGCAGGAGTAGGCCATTCGGCCCTTCGAGCCTGCACCGCCATTCAATATGATCATGGCTGATCATCCAACTCAGTATCCTGTACCTGCCTTCTCTCCATACCCCCTGATCCCTTTAGCCACAAGGGCCACATCTAACCCCCTCTTAAATATAGCCAATGAACTGTGTGGCCTCAACTACCTTCTGCGGGAGAGAATTCCAGAGATTCACCACTCTCTGTGTGAAAAACGTTTTCCTATCTCGGTCCTAAAAGATTTCCCCCTTATCCTTAAACTGTGATCACTTGTTCTGGACTTCCCCAATATCGGGAACAATCTTCCTGTATCTAGCCTGTCCAACCCCTTAAGAATTTTGTAAGTTTCTATAAGAAACTTGTTTGTTAACGTATGACCCATAAGACATGTCTTTTCCCACATTTCATCAGTAATAATATGTGAAATGTGAAATAGGTTGCTTCATCAAATACAATACCTGTACAACTAGAGATTCATTAACAGAGTCATCTATTTACCTTGTTGCTTTGTGTTCCTAGTCACAGACGTATATTCAGTAACATGGCTCATGTCAGGTACTGGGGTCACATTGGTTTCTGGAAAATAAGTATTTTATTTTCTGATGAAGACTTTAATTTGGTTTGATTTTAAACAAGCAACAATCCAGTGTTTAAACTGTACCCCATTAATAATGAGATCCACCAGAATGACCAGGAACATGACTTCAGATGTACGTCAGATACATTTAATTGTGGGATAAGACCTTGTGTATAAAATCAGAGTCCATGGAAACACAGTGTTCCCTAAATTATGACCACGTTAGGATGGTACACAAGGCAAAGTTTTCACTTGAAGTTTGAACTACCAAAGTGCAGTGGAGATACATACCTTGGTCTCCTGGTTTCCTGGCCCATATTTATCCCTGTTTGTTACCGTATGAACAAAAGACATGTCTTTTCCCACATTTCGTCAGTAATAATAATATTCATTTCCAATTCCCATTTCTGTTTCGTTTCTATAGTGTTTCCTTTTACATAATCTTGAAGTCCTTTATATAAATCCTGGTTCAACCAGATGAATGTTTGAGTACACAGCGGCATGCAGTAAAACATGACATAGATCAGGTCAACTAATACTGACTGATCTACAGTAAGATCAGTAACAGAGGGAGGGATATGGGTGAAAGTGGAGCAAGAACATAAAAGGAAAACTCTGCAATTGGAAGGGGTGGGAAATGAGTTGAAAGAGGAAGGGAAGAGAATAGGATCACTGGGTGGTGGGATAAATGCGTGCACAATGAAGGGGAGGGGGTGGTGTTCAGGAAGTGTTATTTGAAATTTGAGAATTCATTGATCATAACAGAGGTAGACAACTCAAACTGGAAGAAAATATTCCACTCAAATTTCAGGATCAATAAGCGACATCAAAACTCAATCATGACTCTAAGTATGAAGAACAAACCCTTATCACTTACTATTGTCCTTCTGATAGCACGGGACAAAAAGCCGGGGCAGGTCTTGATCAAACAAAACACATCTCCAGTTCCCTCTGCCTCTCTCAGCTTTCTGAATAACCAGACTCGGTGATTTCTCTTCCTCAGTCAGTGTCTTTTCTCCAACACGTTTGCCATCGCCATTGATCCAAACCAGTCTCATTGACCCAATGACGTGAGACACAGAGCAGGTCAGGGTAACGTTGTCTCCCTCAGTCACTGCATCAGACGGTTCAGCTGTGACTGTGGAAACAAGCAGGTTGTTTACATTTTAAACAATAAGTTCATCAGTAAACTCAGTGGCAACATTCTGACTCCTACCTTTCACTGTGATGAGATCAATGGTGGGAAATGGATTTTGTTCCAGATAACAGACGTAAAGTCCGGCATCTTGAAACACAACGGGGACAATCCTCACATTGAAATCCTTGCCATCGTAGAGTTTCCCTGAGGTCACCAGTCGATTCACGAAGTTGGTCCCTTTGACATTGATGATGGTGGGCTGAGAACGTTCTGCAGATGCTATTACTTTCAGCTGTTGATGGTGATGAGGTGACCAGGTCCACTTAGCACGGGAATAGAGATAATACCCAATACTATAACAAACCAGGTGAAGTTCACTGTGACCGGTGCTGGAGCGGTAAAGTGTGTATCCCCCTTCATGTAAATCTGTATCAGAGAGACAGAGGATAACTCCTTTCAGTATTACAGTTACTGTGCCATACACAGATTCTCAACCGTATTCTTATAAACATTCGTGGTGTTTTGTTCAACTGATCAAGTTTCAAATGTAACATCTTTCATGAATGCCGCACTAAACTCATCAGATCTTTATAAAATACAATGTGCTGTACGGCAGTAAGTTGCAGTGAAGTTTGGGTATTCCACTCTACATTTCAACATGAGGTTGGCCCCCACACCCGGACTGTCCGGGAATGTCCCGGGATGGAATGAAACCTCCCGGAGACTCCCGAGAGCGGTGTGGGAGGTGAATGTCTCTGTCAGTCTGCAGGAGGTGGTTCAGGTTCAGGTTCAGGTTCAGGTTCGGGTTCGGGTTCGGGTTCGGGTTCAGGTTCAGGTTCGGGCTCGGGTTCAGGTTCGGGTTCAGGTTCAGGTTCGGGTTCGGGTTCAGGTTCGGGTTCAGGTTCGGGTTCAGGTTCGGGTTCAGGTTCAGTTTCAGGTTCGGGTTCGGGTTCAGGTTCAGGTTCAGGTTCGGGTTCAGGTTCGGGTTCAGGTTCGGGTTCAGGTTCAGGTTCAGGTTCGGGTTCAGGTTCAGGCTGTGGACAGAAGCAGCCCAGAGGATGCCTGCACGGGGACTGACCCGGACACGTTGGCACTTCAAGTGGATCGGCTCATTCCCATTATTCCCACCATCCCTCTCCCATTCACACCCATTGATTCCCTGTCCTTCCCTGTTCCCGGGTCCTGCTCCCAGCTGAATGCTGATCCCAAGCCCGAGTCTGCAGCAGCTGGAATCACTTCAAGCAACACCAGACTCGAAGAGAAGGGTCAGTGTGGGGAGAGGGGATGGATTGTTGTTCAGTGTTGATGTGTGGGTCGGGACCCCCAGTGTGTGTGTGAGCAGCAAGTGCTGGTGACTACACTTTCTATCTGACACTTTGACGTGAGTCCTGTATCAGTATCTCAGTCTCAGATACAGGAGCATTGATGGCAAGATGAGCCATCTGTATCTCAGTCTCAGATACTGGAGCATTGATGGCAAGATGAGTCCTGTATCTCAGTCTCAGATACTGGAGCATTGATGGCAAGATGAGCCCTGTATCTCAGTCTCAGATACTGGAGCATTGATGACAAGATGAGTCCTGTATCTGTATCTCAGTCTCAGATACTGGAGCATTGATGACAAGATGAGCCCTGTATCAGTATCTCAGTCTCAGATACTGGAGCATTGATGGCAAGATCGGTCTTGTATCTCAGTCTCAGTCTCAGATACTGGAGCATTGATGATAAGATAAACTGACAAATACTTTACTGAACAATGGTTACAGAAAGACATCCCCCTCCTGTGCTGTGTGTGTCTGTCACATAGAGACAAGCAGGCAGCTGCTCCACACAGAGACTTTCTGGAAACTTCTCCCTGATCATTGCAGCATTTTATACTGGAGAGCAGTTGGTCACTGCCACAGTTCTTCACGGAGCGCACACATAATATTACAAGAAGCACCGTGGTACAAGTGTCTACTTGATACCCAATGGGAGGTGTACACACTCACCGTTGTTTACAGTAAAATCTCCGTTACTTGTGTGAAGAATGTTTCCGTTTTCCCGCACTTCACACACATACAGCTTCCCATCCTCCACTGTAACGTGTCGAACCATCAGATAGACCGTGTTATCCAGGCGGATCTGATCAGTGTTGCTCCTGTTCTGCTGGGATGAGTCCATGGGTCTCCAGTGAAGACTGACTGTATCTGAGAGTCTGGAGATGGTGCAGCTGAGTGTAACGTCACTGCCCAACTGAGCCCTCTGTGGACTTGCCTCAACTGTGAAAAACAGATCAATGAGATTCAGGGTGAGTAGTGGTTTGTACAAGTCTAGTCCCAGATAGGACAATAACATTCTTGCTTGCTGCAGCACAACAGAATATTGTAGGCATCAATACAGAACAGATCAATGTGCCCATATACCATAGAATATAGTGTTCACACAACAGGTCGCTCCAGTTTGTGGTCAACACTCCCACCATGTGGTGATCCCCCGCACTGCAGGCCCGTCCAGTTTGTGGTCAACACTCCCACCGTGTGGTGATCCCCCGCACTGCAGGCCCATCCAGTTTGTGGTCAACACTCCCACCGTGTGGTGATCCCCCGCACTGCAGGCCCGTCCAGTTTGTGGTCAACACTCCCACCGTGTGGTGATCCCCCGCACTGCAGGCCCGTCCAGTTTGTTGTCAACACTCCCACCGTGTGGTGATCCCCCGCACTGCAGGCCCATCTAGTTTGTGGTCAACACTCCCACCATGTGGTGATCCCCCGCACTGCAGGCCCATCTAGTTTGTGGTCAACACTCCCACCGTGTGGATTAAGAAAGAACTGCAGATGCTGGAAAAATCAAAGGTGGACAAAAATGCTGGAGTAACTCAGTGGGTGAGGCAGCATCTATGGAGAGAAGGAATAGGTGACGTTTCGGGGGGACTCTGCCCTTGTTGCGAGTGCGGGGATGCGGAGAGAGAGCAGTGTTGCGGGGTATGGATGAGACCCTGGTGCGAGCCTCATCTATGGTGGCGGAGGGGAATCCAGGGCATCTGAAATGTCCTCATTCTTCAGGGAACGGGGATTCCCCTCCGCCACCATAGATGAGGCTCACACCAGGGTCTCATCCATACCCCGCAACACTGCTCTCTCTCCCCCCATCCCCGCACACGCAACAAGGGCAGAGTCCCTCTGGTCCTCACCTTTCACCCCACCAGCCGGTAAATACAACACATAATCCTCCGCCATTTCCGCCACCTCTAACGTGACCCCACCACTCGCCACATCTCCCCATCTCCCCCCATGTCTGTCTTCCGCAAAGACCGCTCCCTCCGCAACTCCCTTGTCAATTCTTCCCTTCCCTCCCGCACCACCCCCTCCCCGGGCACTTTCCGTTGCAACCGCAAGAAATGCAACACCTGTCCCTTCACCTCCCCCCTCGACTCCATTCAAGGTCCCAAGCAGTCGTTCCAGGTGCGACAAAGGTTCACCTGTATCTCCTCCAACCTCATCTACTGCATCCGCTGCTCTAGATGTCAGCTGATCTACATCGGTGAGACCAAGCGTAGGTTGGGCGATCGTTTCGCCGAACACCTCCGCTCAGTCCGCAATAACCTACCTGAACTCCCGGTGGCTCAGCACTTCAACTCCCCCTCCCATTCCCAATCCGACCTCTCTGTCCTGGGTCTCCTCCATTGCCAGTGTGAGCAACACCGGAAATTGGAGGAACAGCACCTCATATTCCGCTTGGGCAGCCTGCACCCTAGTGGCATGAACATCGAATTCTCCCAATTTTGTTAGCCCTTGCTGTCTCCTCCCCTTCCTTAGCCCTCAAGCTCCTCCTCCTCCCTTTTCCTTCCTTCTCCCTGCCACCCCCCATCAGTCTGAAGAAGGGTTTCGGCCCGAAACGTCGCCTATTTCCTTCGCTCCATAGATGCTGCTGCACCCGCTGAGTTTCTCCAGCATTTTTGTCTACCTACCATAGAATATATATATATACACACATAAATAAACAGATAAAGTGCAATAAGCTGTTATAGTTCAGAGTTTGTTTGAAGTTGTGTTTAATAGTCTGATGGCTGTGGGGAAGCTGCTATTCCTGAACCTGGATGTTGCAGGTTTCAGGCTCCTGTACGTTCTACCTGATGGCAGTGGAGAGATGAGTGTGTGGCCAGGATGGTGTGGGTCCTTGATCAGTGTTCTGGGACCAGGAGAGATCTTTGGAAAGATGCACGCCCAGAAATTTGAAGCTCTTGACCCTTTCCACCATCGACCCGTTGATATAAACGGGACTGTGGGTCCCCATCCTACCCCTTCCAAAGTCCACAATCAGTTCCTTGGTTTTGCTGGTGTTGAGGGCCAGGTTATTGTGCTGGCACCATATGGACAGTTGCTCGATCTCTCTTCTATACTGTGACTCATCTCCATCTGTGATACGTCCCACAACAGTGGTGTCGTCGGCGAACTTGATGATGGAGTTCGCACTATGACCGGCTACGCAGTCATGAGTATAGAGTGAGTACAGCAGGGGGCTGAGCACGCAGCCTTGAGGTGCTCCCGTGCTGATTGTTATTGAGGCTGACACATTTCCACTAATCCAAACAGACTGTGGTCTGTGAATGAGGAAGTCGAGGATCCAATTGCAGAGGGATGCGCAGAGACCCAGTTCTGCGAGTTTGGTAACCAGCTTGGAGGGGATGATTGTGTTAAATGCCGGCTGTTCACCGTGGGACTGCAGGTGGAACCGGCAACATACAGGCATTGTTGTATTTACACATTCTCTGTTTCAAATATTCACAAACTGTTGAATATGCATCTATTTCCACTCCTTCTAGGTGTATCTGACTGGTCTCAAGAGGTGAACTCTATGGCAGAGCCCATGTTCCACAGGTGATGGATGGACTTCCATCCACCTGGTCACAGGGTAACATTAAGTAGCAGTGTCACCCCGGGACCACTACACGGACACATTGGTTCCATACCACCTTGCTTGCCGCGATCACCTTACCCTGTGCCGGCAAGAAGACCATGGTATTCGCTGTGGCTAGATTCATTGATTTGCTATTCCCAGTGAAGTCATCAAACTATTATCACCCATCCCTGCTGATCATTACAGAATCAATGAACAAAATCACTTCCCCAGTTGTTTGACTTTTCACCGGGTGGAAGAAGTCTCACAATTCCTGCCATCTCTCATCATTCATTATAGGTGACAATATTTACAGAGATTAATTCAACATTATTGATTCTTATCGCACCCACTCACCTTTCATCACAAATATTTCATATTGTTTCAGGATTTGCTTTATCGGTTCTGTTTGATTCAAAGTGAAAATTCCCGCCAATTTAAATGTGGGGTTATCAATTGTTAGAGCAAGGGTATAGGTATTCACTTTCATCTCCGGGTACAAGTTGCCAGCGGCGTTATCTTTGCTCCAAGAGTTCCCCGTTCTTCTAAAAGTCGACAATTTTCCGATTTCCTTCCCCGAGTGTGGTTTCCATTCCCAGACAACAACAGTGGCTTTCTCAGCATTGTCCGGTCCGTATAACACAATTTCGTCTCCATTATCCAAGAAATACATTCGATTTCTGTTTTCTGTTGCGAATACGAACAATGAAGAATTAACATTTAAAACACATTTTCCCCACCCACCCCATATCTGTAATCATTAATTTTGAACAGAATTTAATTCCAGACAGTTGTGATCTTCCTTGGAAACCCCAGCGAGGAAGCCACGGTTTGTGAAGAGATGTGTGTGTGGAATAACCTGTCCTGATTGATGCAGGGATATTTCATCACATGAGTGAGTGAGTGGGGGGGGGGGGGGGGGGGGGGGGGGGGGAGGTGGGGATAGGGGGTTGTGTTGGGGTTAGTGGAGGAACTACACCTGGTTTTGAAGGGACTTTGTGGGAGCGTGAAGTGAAGACATTGCGTCTGGTTCTCGGGCTGCGACTGGATCGATAAGTCGAGGGCAGATCCACCCACATGGACTGTGGTGAGGAGATGTTGGGGAGGATAGTGTGGACAACCGTGTCAAAGGCTGCAGATGCTGAGCGGGATGAGGAGGGAGAGTTTAACTCTGCTACAAGTTCACAGGAGGCCATTTCTGACTTTGATAAGGACCGTGTCAGTGCAGGAGAAGGAGAGGGAGTTGATGGGATGGGCTCAGAAATGGAGGTCCAGCAAGGATGGTGTGTGTTTGTGAGGCAGCAACACATACACGGATGTGGAATGGAGGTCCAGCAAGGATGGTGTGGGTTTGTGAGGCAGCAACACATACAGGGATGTGGAATGGAGGTCCAGCAAGGATGGTATGGATTTGTGAGGCAGCAACACATACAGGGATGTGGAGAGGAAAGTGAGATTGCCAATAGGGTGCGGGTTTACACGGACAATGATAATTAATGCAAGGTGATGGTGACCGGTGAAGAGAAAGTACTTACTCTGTGTGGAAACTGGTTGAAGCAGGAAAACAAAGAAACCCAACATCAAACCAGCTGGCAAACTGTTGCAGAGAAACCTCGGCATCATTTTGTACATTCTCTGTTTGGAAATAAGGTGCAGTTTTAGACTAAGGATCAGTAAATTGGTAGTTGGCAAATGTTGTATTGAGTACAGCCAGTTTGAAACTCCTGACCCTGGGGCATTTTAGAATTGGCCGCACACAATTACACGGGGAAAATACATTCACTTGGTGGATTCTGCTGCTGGAATATTGTCACTTCAGTAATCTGGGATTTCACCACCATATTCAACCGCTATTGCCCCAAATCATTCATCTGTACTCCGCCTTTTTAATGTTTGACTCAATTACCTCCGACCACTGGTAAAATGTTCTCAACTAAATCAGACCTCGCTAGTGAGTTAATGAACAGAGAAGACAACACAATGGCAAGGGACATTCAATATTCTCAAACGGTACCAAGATGTTGCCGGCGAAACGGGAACACAAGTATACAATTTAGATTGACTAGGAAACGGAGACGAGGAAACACTTTTTCTCACAGAGAGTTGTGAGTCTGTGGAATTATCTGCCTCAGAGGGTGGTGGAAGCCGGTTCTCTGGATGCTTTCAAGAGAGACTTAGATAGGGCTCTTAAAGATAGCGGAGTCAGGGGAAATGGGGAGATGGCAGGAACGGGGTACTGATTGTGGATGATCAGCCATGATCACATTGAATGGCGGTGCTGGCTGGAAGGGCCGAATGGCCTCTACTCCTGCACCTGTTGTCTATTGTCTATTGACACCAGTAGGAAAATGGCATATGATGGTCATTTAACTGTGGGAAATAAAGGAGACAAAACAAAATTAATTAAGTTTGTATGCCCTTGTCAAATCTAAAGTGGATCAATCTGATTGAATGAGTGATAAATCACAACTTACAGGACATCCAACATTGTTCAGTTTGTGGATACCTGTTAAACCACTCTTTGACATGAAGTTAGACTGCAGTGAGGTCACCTACCTTGTGAGAAGAGACTGATGGTGAACGAGTACAGAGACTGAGTGACAAAGCTCCAAGCACGGCGACACACTGAGATTCACAGTCTCACACAGTTTCTTTGAAAGGGCAAACACCCTTCCTCTTTCTATCCAGCTCAGGATTCACACACCATTTGTGTTGATAATGTTTGCGTTAGATTAAAAATCATCTTGTAAAAGCTGATTTGGACAAAACAGATCGGGAATTTCCTGAGGTCACAAATACATTGGATAAGTTTAGACTTGGAACCTCCTTATATTAAATGCTATTAGTGGGTGGCAAATGTTTAAGATAATGGCAAACGAGGGAATCTGCTGTTCTGTAACGAAGGGAACATGGTCAATATTCACGCCTTGCAGCTGTGTTAGAGCTTTAGCTCAACTTCAAGTTCAAGTGAGTTTATTGTCATGTGTCCCTGATAGGACAATTAAATTCTTGCTTTGCTTCAGCACAACAGAACAGTAGGCATTGACTACAAAACAGATCAGTGTGTCCATCTACCATTATATGTCCATATACCATTATAGCAGTTTAAATCTATATCCAAATGTAGCACATCACGGTGGGTTTAGGGGGTTACAAATGAGGTACATTTGAGAATCAGGATCATACATTATTTTCAAACTTAGTACAATATTGAATGTAAATTTTCTCCCGAGCTTTTATTTTCACTCAAGGAGGAACCTGCAGCCAATATTTTCATTAGCATCCAAATAGTTCCTGCATCTTGCAGTGTTCTCCAAGTTCAACATCACAGAGTGCACCAAGACCTTCACAGCCTCTGTAAATAACCCACATAACCACCTTGCAGTGTTCTCCAAGCCCAACATCACACAATGCACCAAGACCTTCACAGCCTCTGTGAATAACCCACATAACCACCTTGCAGTGTTCTCCAAGTTCAACCTCACAGAGTGCACCAAGACCATCACAGCCTCTGAGAATAACCCACATAACCATCTTGCAGTGTTCTCCAAGTTCAACATCACAGAGTGAACCAAGACCTTCACAGCCTCTGTAAATAACCCACATAACCACCTTGCAGTGTTCTCCAAGTTCAACATCACAGAGTGAACCAAGACCATCACAGCCTCTGAGAATAACCCACATAACCACCTTGCATTTCTGTAAAACAAATGTCACCATTTGAATTGGTGATGATGTGTAAAATCATACTGAAGAATGTTTGATGGTCGTGTGATCTTGAACGGAACTGGGGCACTAAATAATTTGCAAATGAAATGCTGCAGTGAATAGCTAGATGGCAAGTGTTGTATTGAACACAGCCACTTTGAAAACCGTGGGCCAGGACCATTTGAGAATTAACCGCACACAATTACACGGGGAAGGACCATTCCTCTGTGGAATCTGCCACTGGAATATTATCACTGCTGTCATCTGGGATTTCACAGCCACATTCAGTCGCTTTGCCTTGACTGAAATGACTCATCTGTACGTCGACTGTTTCATTCTTGACCCACTTCCCTCCTGCTTCTCGGTAGAATGGTTTTAACTCATTTGTACCTCACTAGTCAGTCAATTAATTGAGCGAGCGGGCAACAGAACGGCGAGGACGTTGAACATCCTCAATCAGCCCCAGAGGATTGCCGGAGAAATGGGAAAAATAAAATCCACATGAGCAGCGATACATTAGATTGACCAGAAAGCCCAAATGGGTAAAATGGCAGATGCTGATAATTTAGTTTCATTAAGTTTCTAGTGGAAATTATGGAGACAGAAATACATTGATAAAGTTTCATGTTGGAAGGAACTGCAGATGCTGCTTTATACCGAATATAGACAAGTAACTGGCCGGGAGTAACTGGGTGGGACAGGCAGCATCTCTGGAGAGAAGGAATGGGTGACGTTTCATGTCAAAGAAGTCTGGATCTGAAGAAGGGTCTCGACACGAAACATCACCCATTCTTTCTCTCCAGATGCTGCCTGTCCCGCTGAGTTACTCCAGCATTTTGTGTCTCTCTTCATTATTCATTACGTTTCTATGTCCTTGTAAAATCTAAAGCAGAACAGACTGGTACAGTCTAATAAATGGTTGTAGGAGTGGAATATCACACATTAGAAAGTATTGAACACGGAGTTCTGTTTCTAGATCCCATTTAAACCACACCTTTACCTGAAGTGAACCTGTAGTAAGGTGGCCTACCTTGTGGGAAGAGACTGACGGTGAACGAGTCCAGAGACTGGGCAGCAAAGCTCCAAGCACGGTGACACACTGACTTCCCCAGTCTCACGCTGTGTCTTATGAAACTACAGGACCCTCCTCTTCCTCTCCTGCTCAGGGTTCAGACATCACTTCTGTTGAAAGTGTTTGTGTCAGTGAAAAACACATCTTGTCAAACCTTATTCGGCAAAGGAAAATGGGAATTTACTGAGCTCAAACATGCATTGGATGCGTTGAGACATGGAACCTCATCTTTCTAAATGGGAAGGGGGAAAAGGGGAAGTACAATGGGATCTGGGGGTCCTTGTTCATCAGTCTATGAAAGTAAGCATGCAGGTACAGCGGGCAGTGAAGAAAGCCAATTGGCCTTTATAACAAGAGGAATCGAATATAGGAGCAAAGAGGTCCTTCTGCAGTTGTACAGAGCCCTAGTGAGACCACACCTGGAGTATTGTGTGCCGTTTTGGTCTCCTAATTTGAGGAAGGACATTCTTGCTATTGAGGGAGTACAGCGTAGGTTCACCAGGTTAATTCCCGGGATGGCGGGACTGTCATATGCTGAGAGAATGGAGCGGCTGGGCTTGTACACTCTGGAGTTTAGAAGGATGAGAGGGCATGTCATTGAAACATATAAGATTGTTAAGGGCTTGTACACGCTAGAGTCAGGAAATATGTTCCCGAAGTTGGGGGAGTCCAGAACCAGGGGCCACAGTTTAAGAATAAGGGGTAAGCCATTTAGAAGAGAGACCAGGAAACACCTTTTCTCACAGAGAGTGGTGAGTCTGTGGAATTCCCTGCCTCCGAGATCGGTGGAGGCCGGTTCTCTGTATGCTTTCAAGAGAGAGCTAGATAGGGCTCTTAAAGATAGTGGAGTCAGGGGATATGGTGAGAAGGCAGGAACGGGGTTTGCACCAAGACCTTCACAACCTCTGGGAATAAATCACGTCCCTTCCAGTTCAATTCAGTTTAGTTCAGTGTCACGTTCGTGAGGTAAAGAGAAAAGCTTTTGCAGAATGCTAACCAGCCTGGAGAAAGACAAGTATAATTAATGCTGTTCAAAAGGGAACTGCAGATGCTGGAATATCGAAGGTACACAAAATTGCTGGGGAAACTCAGCGGGTGCAGCAGCATCTATGGAGCGAAGGAAATAGGCGACGTTTCGGGCCGAAACCCTTCTTCAGACTGATGGGGGGTGGGGAAATAAAGAAGGAAAAAGGGAGGAGGAGGAGCCCGAGGGCGGGCGGATGGGAGGGTGGGAGGAGACAGCTAGAGGGTGAAGGAAGGGGAGGGGACAGCACAGGCTAGCCAAATTGGGGGAATTCAATGTTGATGCCATAAGGGCGCAAGGACCCCAGACGGAATATGAGGTGCTGTTCCTCCAATTTCCGCTGTTGCTCACTCTGGCAATGGAGGAGACCCAGGACAGAGAGGTCGGATTGGGAATGGGAGGGGGAGTTGAAGTGCTGAGCCACCGGGAGTTCAGGTAGGTTATTGCGGACTGAGCGGAGGTGTTCGGCGAAACGGTCGCCCAACCTACGCTTGGTCTCACCGATGTAAATTAGCTGACATCTAGAGCAGCGGATGCAGTAGATGAGGTTGGAGGAGCTACAGGTGAACCTTTGTCGCACCTGGAACGACTGCTTGGGACCTTGAATGGAGTCGAGGGGGGAGGTGAAGGGACAGGTGTTGCATTTCTTGCGGTAGCAACGGAAAGTGCCCGGGGAGGGGGTGGTGCGGGAGTGAAGGGAAGAATTGACGAGGGAGTTGCGGAGGGAGCGGTCTTTGCGGAAGGCAGACATGGGGGTAGATGGGAAGATGTGGCGAGTGGTGGGGTCACGTTGGAGGTGGCGGAAATGGCGGAGGATTATGTGTTGTATTTGCCGGCTGGTGGGGTGAAAGGTGAGGACCAGAGGGACTCTGCCCTTGTTGCGTGTGCGGGGATGGGGAGAGAGAGCAGTGTTGCGGGGTATGGATGAGACCCTGGTGTGAGCCTCATCTATGGTGGTGGAGGGGAATCCCCGTTCCCTGAAGAACGAGGACATTTCCGATGCCCTGGTATGAAATGTCTCATCCTGGGAACAGATGCGGCGTAGGCGGAGGAATTGGGAGTAGGGGATGGAGTCTTTACAGGGGGCAGGGTGGGAAGACGTGTAGTCCAGATAGCCATGTGAGTCAGTGGGTTTATAATGTATGTCCAGGTGCGACAAAGGTTCACCTGTATCTCCTCCAACCTCATCTACTGCATCCGCTGCTCTAGATGTCAGCTGATCTACATCGGTGAGACCAAGCGTAGGTTGGGCGACCGTTTCGCCGAACACCTCCGCTCAGTCCGCCTTAACCTACCTGACCTCCCGGTGGCTCAGCACTTCAACTCCCCCTCCCATTCCCAATCCGACCTCTCTGTCCTGGGTCTCCTCCATTGCCAGAGTGAGCAACAGCGGAAATTGGAGGAACAGCACCTCATATTCCGTCTGGGGTCCTTGCGCCCTTATGGCATCAACATTGAATTCCCCCAATTTGGCTAGCCTGTGCTGTCCCCTCCCCTTCCTTCACCCTCTAGCTGTCTCCTCCCACCCTCCCATCCGCCCGCCCTCGGGCTCCTCCTCCTCCCTTTTTCCTTCTTTCTTTCCCCACCCCCCATCAGTCTGAAGAAGGGTTTCGGCCCGAAACGTCGCCTATTTCCTTCGCTCCATAGATGCTGCTGCACCCGCTGAGTTTCCCCAGCAATTTTGTGTACCTATAATTAATGCTATTCACAACTGAAGTTAGAATAGTTTCCAGTAACATATATTCAAACAGATGACTGTGTGATGTTTGAAATGTCTATGATAATGGCAAATGACAGAATCTGTTGTTTTGTAATAAATGGAACGGTGGATATTCTTGCCTGTTCATGCTGTAGTTGGTCCGATAGATCAAACTAATATTCATTGCATCAGATCATGGTGGAGGTTGGACTTAGGAGGTCACCAATCAGCAGCATATGATCATCAAACTACTACAATTTGTCAAAGTAAGTCCAATATTGAGAGCAAATTTCTCCTCAGTTCTGAATTTCATTCAAGGTAGAACCTCCAGCAAACATCTTCACAATCATTAGATTTTCCCTCTGTCATTTGGTGTTCTCCAAGCCCAACCTCACAGAGTTGCACCAAGATCTTCACCGCCTAGAGATATAGACACGAGAGATACATTGTGTTCCAGGTGTACACTGGCCCTATCCCCGAACTCTATCCCCATTACATTGATGACTGCATCGATGCTAGAAAATATATCCACAATATGCAAACACAATCCATACCCAGAATTGTTTGGTCATGTTAGTGGAGTGGCACAAATTGACCCAGTTAGTCACCATCATAACTTGGAAATACATTGCTGGGCCTTCGTTATTTGTGGGGCCTACTCCAATCATTTACATCATTTACTAAACACATCCATCAGTGGTGGAATAAGGATGGTCACATCCTCATGGGTTAAAAATGGAAGTCTAAACACTGAGGCCCACATCCAAAAACATAGATTTATCAGCAAAACATCTGGAGGGAATCACAACGTGCAGCTCATCATCAGCTCAGGAGTTAGTGTCGTCCTCATTGTGACAAGAAATCTAATCAGGCTCCTTCCTTAATCCGGGTTAACAACTCATTTCCCCCATATTGTGTGAATTCTGCAGAGAAATACAATTCATTTTTATTGCTGCTCAGCCTCTGTTGAGTCTGGAAGAGTTAAACATGACCTCTCTAAATTAAACAACATTCAAAGCAGAGCTAGACAGACTCGATACATAAAGATATTTCCAGTGACTGTAGGATCTGGAACAAGGGGTTTTGGACTCAAGATAAGGGGTGAAACATTTAGGGCTGAGACATTTCTTCATTGTGAATATGGTGAGCCATTGAAATTCACCCCACAGAAAATGGTAGATGGCAGGTGACTGAATCTTGTTCAGTAGGGGATAGATTTATTTGACATAAAATGCATCGACATTTATCGGGAGAGAATTGGTATATGAGAATGTTTTAAATGATTGAACAGGCTCAAAGTGACAAATAATCCACCCCTGATTCCCTTTTGCATGTTTCAATAGGTTTTGGGATAGTTTGATGTTGTCTTTGTCCTTCACAATTCTGATGTTTATTTACACATTGTGAAATTTAGTCAGATAAAAAACAGGAAGTGAAACAGCCCACAGGTGAGAATAGACGAATCATTGTGGTTAAATTGCAACAGCTCTTCCTGCAGCTTTGACCATTGCTCTGAATGTTGCATCATGTCCTGAATGTGATGGGAAAAGGCAGAATCCTTGCTCTCTTCAAACCTCACATTCTTTATATTCAAAAATAAACTTTATTTCAGAATAAAATATATACCAAACTAGTCTGAAGAGTCCCAACTCAAAACTATCCCTGTTCAACAGGAATGCTGCCTGACACACTGAGTTACTCCAGTATTTTCTGTCTTTCCTTGGTAAAACAGCATCTGCAGTTCCATAATTCTATACACAACTAACACAAATGCTTTTGGTGTCTATACATTCAATAATGTCGCACTCAGTAGTGTTTGTACCTGTCTTTACACAATATACTGTCATTTGGCCCCTTCCCTGGGGTGATATCCCTTCCATTGTATGAAGGTTGACCCACCAGACTCAGTCCTCAATGTCCAGCAGGGGAAGGTCCCAAGACAGTGATCCTCTCTAACAGAGTCTATAAATTGGCTGCACAATCCCTCAGCAAGAAGGCGAATGGTATGTTAGCATTCATAGCAAAAGGATTTGAGTATAGGAGCAGGGAGGTTCTACTGCAGTTGTACAGGGTCTTGGTGAGACCACACCTGGAGTATTGCGTACAGTTTTGGTCTCCTAATCTGAGGGAAGACATTCTTGCCATAGAGGGAGTACAGAGAAGGTTCACCAGACTGATTCCTGGGATGGCAGGACTTTCATATGAAGAAAGACTGGATAGACTCGGCTTGTACTCGCTAGGGTTTAGAAGATTGAGGGGGATCTTATAGAAACTTACAAAATTCTTAAGGGGTTGGACAGGCTAGATGCAGGAAGATTGTTCCCGATGTTGGGGAAGTCCAGGACAAGGGGTCACAGTTTAAGGATAAAGGGGAAATCTTTTAGGACCGAGATGAGAAAAACATTTTTTTTCCACACACAGAGAGTGGTGAATCTGTGGAATTCTCTGCCACAGAAGGTAGTTGAGGCCACAGATCATTGGCTATATTTAAGAGGGAGTTAGATGTGGCCCCTGTGGCTAAAGGGATCAGGGGGTATGGAGAGAAGGCAAGTACAGGATACTGAGTTGGATGGTCAGCTGTGATCATATTGAATGGTGAATGGTGCAGGCTCGAAGGGCCGAATGGCCTCTACTCCTGCACCTATTGTCTATGTTTCTATGTTATCCTGCAGTCTGGAGTGGGTCAGTCAGCCACATCCCTAGATGGACCTCTCTTTGTCATATTGTTGTTTTATTCCTCAGCACA
>NW_022630161.1:0-80190 GCF_010909765.2 Amblyraja radiata
GGGGGGTGGAGGGGGGGCGAGAGGGGGATGGGGAGAGGGGGGATGGGGAGAGACAGGGGTGGGGAGAGAGGGGAGAGGGGGGGATGGGAAGAGAGGGGGGGATGGGGAGAGACGGGGGATGGGGAGAGAGGGGGGGTGGAGGGGGGGATGGGGAGAGAGGGGGGGATGGGGAGAGACGGGGGATGGGGAGAGGGGGGGATGGGGAGAGGGGGGGGGCGGAGGGGGGAGAGAGAGAGAGAGAGAGAGAGAGAGAGAGAGAGAGAGAGAGAGAGAGAGAGAGAGAAAGGGAGAGAGAGAGAAAGAGAGCGGGATAAGGAGAGAGAGAGGAGGGGAGAGAGAGATAAAGAGAGAGTGCCTTTTTACTTCAACCCAAATCCCCCAAACAACCATTTGCAGGCAGTGCTTTTTTACTTCAAACTAACCATATTTTCATTTCCAAACCACATTAAGGGTACTCACATTTGTGTAGACATTTGTTCAGTGTCATTAGAGCTCAGTGACCTCCATATTGCAGAGACTGATTGAGGCACACCACTTCCTGGATTTATAGTCCCTCCCCCTCCCTCCAGCAGGGGCAGCAGAGAGAATGGTGAATTTTTTCAAAACATTAATTTCACTCTGATTTTTAATCGATGGGAAAAATACTCTGGTCCAGTAAGGCAGACGTGGGCTCTGATCGAGGCGGCCAAATATGACGGCCGTAGGTTGCGGCGTTCTCTCGGAAATCGCAGCACAGTGGGCCAAAAGCGGTCAAGATCAGACTTTTAATAATATAGATAATTCTTCCCTCCTTGCTTCTCAAAAGAGAAGTTGTTAAAGAAAAAAAAACGAATTATTTAATGCGTCCCGTTAGACACACTCGCATTGACGGCAGCCAGGGAGATAATGGTGAGGCTCTATCAGGCGCTGGTAAAGCTGCATTTGGAATTTTGTGAGCAATTTTGGACACCATATCTGAGGAAGGATGTGCTGGCTCTGGAGAAGGGCATGAGGAGATTTACACGAATGATCCCAGGAATAGTAGGTTAACCCATGATGAGCGTTTGCCGGCACTGCGCCTGAACTCACTGGAGTTTAGAAGGATAAGGGGTAATCTCATTGAAACATACAGAATAGTGAAAGGATTGGATAGTGTGGATGCAGAGAGGATGGTTCCACCAGTGCGAGAGTCTAGGACTAGAGGGCAAAGCCTCAGAATTAAAGGATGGTCTTTGAGGAAGGAGATGAGGAGAAATGTATTTAGTCAGAGGGTGGTGAATCTGTAGAATTCTTGCACAGAAATCTGTAGAGCACAATTTAGTGAATATTTTTAAGCAGCGATGGATAGATTCATGATTAGCAAAGGAGTCAAAGGTTATGGCGAGAAGGCAGGGACATTGGGTTAGGAGTGCGAGACAGATCAGCCATGATTAAGTAGACTTAATGGGCTGAATGGCCCAATTCTACTTCCATCAGTTATAACTTTATGATCTGATATGGATTGAAATCCGTTATCCATGAGCTGACCGGGATTGTTATCAACATTTATGGGCGATCTTCATGGAAGAAATCTGTCCTTTAACTCGGCCTGATCTGTCAGTGACTGATGTTTCTGGTAACTCAGTGTTGCCCCCTGTGGGAATCGAGAGGTTCACTGTTATTAACTCTCGATCATACTGAGGCATTGTTTGAATGAGATTGATTAGGGAAACTAGCATTGACCTCAGTTTGGGTATTTGTCTCGGTGGAAAACACCCAGTTACTTGTCCATGAGATCCTCTTGCACATATGTACCTGAAATTTGAGATTTTGAGCCCATTTTCTCCCTGTAACGAAAGTCCACCAACACAAGCAACATCCCAATGAATATCCTCAATTCCCTCTCCAGCACAAACACATCTTCCTTGAGTGTGTCAACCTACACACAATACAACAAGTGAGGCTGACCAGTGGCCACTCGCCCACCATGAGGGAACATGTCCAATGCCTCACGAAAGCCCATATATTGGTTTAGCCAGAGTTGAATGAATTTTTGGTTACAGGTCCAGGATCATTTCCACCAATGAATCTCCTGTCCTTCAGCGACCCTACAACTGCGAGCCTCCACACATTATGTGTTGCACAAAGGCCATTCAATCCCGACATTTTTAGTGGTGGAAGCCACCCCTCCTTCTGTCTCTCCCTCTGCTGCAGAGAAGATGAACAGAAGGATCACAACTGGCATTTGAAATTGTCTCTATTCAGTGTGATGATGATGACTCTGCCCCAGGTCTCAACTCTTGCTGTGTGCCAGTTCCACACTAGGCCCCAATTCTCCAATATTACAACCAACATCCTGCCTGCCTTTATAAATACTTCCTGTTACGATTTATCTCAATCCGCTACTTGATAATCTGATTCCCTCTCCACCACCTAACAGCGAGAGCTCCCAAAACCCTGGCCAACAGCTCCAAATGCCCACCTGCAATCTCTCTCTCTCTCTCTCTATTTCTCTTTATCTCTCTTTCTCTTTCTATTTACACACACAATTCCCACTCCGCCGCCCGACCCGCTCCTGCAATCCACGAGCCTCCCCTTTCCTTGGAGTGAAACGCGGTGAAAGGGTTGTGTGGTCCATCTCACGTGATTGGGTGTCACCCTGGGCAATGTTTCAGGTGTCCGCCCGCCTGTGCCCGAGTCTCCCCCCCCCCCCCCCCCCCCCCGACCCCCGGGGACTCTCTGATTCTCTGCTTCTCCCCCCAGTCTCCGTCACCCTGGAACAGCGCATCCGCTGCTCGAGGTGTCTGAGGATCGGAAGACGGTGAGATGGACACAGACCCGGAGGAGTCTCCCTGACACCGGGAAGGGGTTTACACACTGGGCATGTGTGCTGGGATCAGAGGGAAAGGTGGCGGGGAGTGAGTGGTGGAGTCTGGGAGTCGCCGTAGAGTCTGGAGAGGAAGAGACGGGTCGACCTGACCCCAAAGAATGGAGTCTGGAGGATCAGGCGGATTGATGACATGTTTGAAGCAGTCACCTCCCCTCCATCCCCTCTTCCCGCCCGTCCCTTCCCCGGGAGGGTGGGAGTTTATCTCAGTTACGAGTCCGGGACAGTTTCATTTTACGACGCGGACACCAAGTCCCATCTCCACACCTTCACTGGGAATAAATTCACGGAGAAACTGTATCCTTTCTTCAGGACTTGGACTGTGGGGCAGAAACCCGGTGGACAACAGGGCGGCGCTGACCGGCTCCTATTTAAACCCCCAAATTCCGCTTCGTGAAACCCCAGTGAGCGCGGAAATAAATCCAGGGGGAATGTAAATGTGTGACGAGTGAAATAAACAGCAACTTACATCAGATCTGTCTGTCAATCCGTTCATTTTTATCAGTTAACCGCGTCCGGCAACAGAACAGAAATTACTTTTGTGAAAATATAAAGATTGAAACAATCTCCCTTCCCGCGGGTTCAGCAGCAGCCGCGGGCGGCGGGTCCTGAGCTCCGGGCTCCCCCGGGTCCTAAAGTTCGTCGAGATAACGCGTTTACATTATGTCTGCAGCATTTCCACTTTCAACACCAGATACATTTACCTTGGAACGGATGTTTCCAAGAATAGGTGCGTAAGAAGTTCCAGATTCCCGGTGAAAACCCGCAGAAATTCCAGATTCGAGGAAAACCCGCAGCTCCACCTTCCATGTGTCTATCTTCAGTCTGAAGCAGCATCTGCAGATCCTTCCTGCACATTGTGCCCAGTGTGTGTGGGGTGTGCAGTGTGGATGGAGGTCTCTGTGGTTTCCCTGTTTACACAGTCTGTGTTTGTCTCCCACAGACCCCGGTGCTGCCTCCCACCATCACCGATCAGGTGCGGCTCTGGGAACTCGAACATGACCGGCTACAGTTCAGGGGGGGAGAGGGAGGAGGGAGAGGGAACAGGGAGGGGGTGTCATGTTGAGGGATGGGGGGCGGAGAGAAGGGGACGGATGGAGAGAGGGAGTGGGGAGGAGATGGGGATGGGGAGAGAAGGGAGGGCAGAAAACATCCTCAAGATCTCACGGTCGAGTTTAGGGTGATCTCCCCCTTCTCATTGTACCTCTCCTTACTTCCCCCCATCCACTTCTCCCCCCCTCCCCCCTCCCCCCCTCTCCCCCCACTGGTGTACTGTACAACCAGTTCATAGAAACATAGAAAATAGGTGCAGGAGTAGGCCATTCGGCCCTTCAAGCCTGCACCACCATTCAATATGATCATGGCTGATCATCCAACTCAGTATCCTGGACCTGCCTTCTCTCCATACCCCCTGATCCCTTTAGCCACAAGTTCCACATCTAACTCCCTCTTAAATATAGCCAATGAAATGGCCTCAACTACCTTCTGTGGCAGGGAGTTCCAGAGATTCACCACTCTCTGTGTGGAAAAAAAAAATCTCATCTCGGTCCTAAAGGATTTCCCTTCTATCCTTAAGCTGTGACCCCTTGTCCTGGACTTCCCCAACATCGGGAACAACCTTCCTGCATCTAGCCTGTCCAACCCCTTAAGAATGTTGTGAGTTTCTATAAGATACCCCCTCAATCTCTTAAATTCTAGCGAGTACAAGCCGAGTCTATCCAATCTTTCTTCATATGAAAGTCCTGACATCCCAGAAATCAGTCTGGTGAAACTTCTCTGCACTCCCTCTATGGCAACAATGTCCTTCCTCAGATTTGGAGACCAACACTGAAAGCAATACTCCAGGTGTGGTCTCAACTGCAGTAGAACCTCCCTGATCCTATACTCAAATCCTTTTGCTATGAACTGCTAATGTTCCTGTTGTAGGTGGATTTTGAGTTGCTGCATGACTATGCGCGGGACCTGGGGGTGCTGGTGTGGGAGAATCCCCCCCATGCGGCTGATGGTGGTCACCCCCACCGGCCACCCCGACGTCAAACGCTGCAGGAAACGGCAGAAATACAACTGACCACCCGGGGAATCTCCCCCCTTCCCGCCCACTTCACTCTCCCCCATTCCTGCCCTCCCACCCCCACCACCCCAAAACCCAGACTGGAGTAACCCTCCCTGCTTTGTCTCCCCCTCCCGCACATTCAGTCTGATGAAGGGTCTCGACCCAACCCGTCACCTGTTCCTTTCTCTTCAGAGATGCTCGCAAGATATAGGAGTAGAATTAGGCCATTCGGCCCAACGAGTCCACGTCTTTGGAGTATGGGAGGAAACAGATCTCGGAGAAAACCCATGCGGTCACGGGAAGATCGTGCAAACTCCGTACAGGCAGCGCCCGTAGTCGGGATCGAACCCGCGTCTCTGGCGCTGGATTCGCTGTAAGGCAGCAACTCTACCGCTGCTCCACCGGGACCGATTTGTGGAATTCTCTGCCTCAGACGGCAGTGGAGGCCGATTCACTGGATGCGTTCAAAAGAAAGTTAGATAGAGCTCTTAGTGCTGGTGGAATCAAGGGATATGGGGAGAAGGCAGGAACGGGGAACTGATTGTGAATGATCAGCCATGATCACATTGAATGGCGGTCCTGGCTCGAAGGGCCGAATGGCCTCCTCCTGCTCCTATTGTCCATTTATCGATGTATCCCATCTTGTCCCCCTCCCCTAAACCTTTCCTCTTCCCCCTCCCCTCCATTCCCACCTCTCTTCCTCCCACCCCTCCTCCCCTCTCCGCTTCCCCACCCTCCACCCTTCCCACCCCTCAGCCATCTTCCCTTCCCTTCCCCATCCCCCCTTCCCTTCCCATCCCCTCCCCCCCTTTCCCTTCACCTCCCCCTCCCTCTGTTTCCCTTCACTTCTCCCCGCCCCCCCGACACGTGACACCAGACCTCCATTCACCCGAATGACGTATCTCACGGCGCTCCCATTGTCCTGCCCCCCCGACACATGACAATGGCCCCGCCCCCAGCATCATCCCGGCTGCAAAGTTGGCAACTCTGAAGCTTTGGTCATGGGGGTGACACAAGTTACAGAAGTGAAGATCCAGGAAGTTATCCACAGTGACATTCAACAAAACTGGTGTGTTTATTTCTAAATCATTCTGTTCAGTCAAAAGGGACCGACAGACAGACAGCAGTGTTTAAACGTGTTCATTCATTAAATTAAAAATCTCCTGGGAACCCATGACTTGGTCACCCAACCTAAGCTGGGACTGACAGTGGGAGTTTCACATGTTTCAATGTCCCATCTACAAAGACTACAGCACTCACTTTGTCCAACTCATTGGTGAGGCTGCACTCGAGAATATTATGTGTAAAAGGACACAAAGTGCTGGAGTAACTCAGTGGGTCATAAGTGATAGGAGCAGAATTAAGTCAGAGGGCCCATCGTCTACTCCGCCATTCAATCATGGCTGATCTATCTCACTCCTAACCCCATTCTCCTGCCTTCCCCCGATAACCTCTCATACCCGTACTAACCAATCTATCTATTTCTGCTTGAAAAATATCCACTGACTTGGCCTCCACAGCCTTCTGTGGCAAAGAAATCCATAGACTCACTACCCTCTGACTAAAGAAATTCCCCCTCATCTCCTTCTTAAAACAAAGTTCTTTAATTCTGAGGCTATGACCTCTAGACCTAGACTCTCCCACTGCTGGAAACATCCTCTCCACTCTATCCAAGCCTTTCATTATCCAGTACATTTTGATGAGATCTCCCCGCATTCTTCTAAACTCCAGCGAGCTCAGGCCCAGTGCAGTCAAACGCTCATCATGCAGCATCCCCGGAGAACATGGAGAGGTGACGTTTTGGGTCGAGACTCTTCACTCAATCCGAAATGTCACCTATTGAGATTCTCCGGCGATGCTGCCTATTCAATTATTCAAATATTCCTTACACCAAGTAAAGCCTGATGCACCAATTAAGTCGTACAGTGTAGAAACAGGCCCTACAGCCCAACTTGCCCATCCCCACCAACATGCCCCGTCTACACTAGTCCCACCTGCCCCACATTTGGCCCATAAACCTCTAAACCTTTCCTGTCCATGAACCTTGTCCAAGTCAGTCAGTCAGTCAATTTTATTTGTATAGCACATTTAAAAACAACTCACGTTGACCAAAGTGCTTTACATCAGTGCAGGTACTAACGTGCTACATACAATGGTACACAGATCGAACAATACATACATAAACTGTTTACAGCGCTCCCTCAGAGGACCTCAAGAAACGCTAGGGATTAGAAATAGGTTTTGGGCCTCGACTTAAAACAGTCGATGGAGGAGGCAGTTCTGATGAGGAGAGGGATACTGTTCCACAGTCTAGGTGCTGCAACCGCAAACGCGCGGTAGCCCCTGAGCTTAAACCTGGACCGCGGGATAGTCAGTAGCCCCAAGTCGGCCGACCTGAGGGACCTGGAGGTAGAATGGTGGGTTAGAAGATTTTTGATATGGGGTGGGGGGTGGGGGGCGGGGGCGGGGAGGGACAAGCCCGTTAAGGGCTTTGTATACATATAGGAGGAGCTTGAAGTTGATTCTGTACCGTACTGGGAGCCAGTGGAGAGAGGACAGAATCGGGGTGATGTGGCCCCTTTTACGGGCAACCGTCAAAAGTCTCGCTGCGGTGTTTTGGACCAATTGCAGGCGGGACAGGGATGATTGGCTGATGCCAGTGTATAGGGAGTTGCAGTAATCAAGGCGGGAGGAGCTGAATGCTTGGATGATTTTTTCAAGGTCGTTGAATTGGTGGAATTGTTTTATTTTCGCTATTGTCCGAAGCTGGAAGAAGCTAGCTTTTACCACAGCATTGACTTGTTTGTCAAATTTCAACCCTGAGTCAAATATCACGCCAAGCCTTTTGACGTGCGGCTTGAGTAAGGAGTTTAGGCTTCCAAGGCTGCCTGTTTTGATGGAGTCCGAGGGGCCGAGTTGGATGACCTCAGACTTGCTCTCGTTTAGTTGGAGGAAGTTCTGCGCCATCCAACATTTTATATCCTCGAGGCAGTTCATGAGGCTGAGTAGATTTGATCGGTTGTTGGGTTTCAGGGGGAGATAGAGCTGTGTGTCGTCTGCATAGCAGTGGAAAGAAATGCCGTGCCTTTGAATGACTTGGCCGAGGGGTAGCATATACAGAGAGAAGAGAATGGGGCCTAGGATGGAGCCTTGTGGAACCCCGCAGAAAAGGTCAGCTGTGGAAGAGAAAGAGTTGCCTATGGTGGTAGAGAAACTCCTTTCTTTGTGGTGGGAAACGAACCAGCTCAGGGCAGCGCCATCAACACCAACCCCGTACCGGAGACGGTCAATTAGGATGGTGTGGTCCACTGTATCAAACGCTGCGCTGAGGTCGAGAAGGAGCAGGATTGCACAGTCGCCGGAGTTGATGGCAAGAAGCAGGTCGTTGTGTACCTTCAACAAGGCAGACTCTGCTGTGGTGGGCCCTGAAACCTGATTGGAAACTGTCCAGGATGGAATTTTGGTGTAGGTAAGGCATTAGTTGATTTTGAATTACCTTGTCAATGTCTTTTGAAAGGAAAGGCAGTTTGGAAACAGGCCTGTGGTTGCTAGGCAGGGTGGGGTCTAGGTTCGGTTTTTACAGGAGGGGCTGGACCACCGCATGATTGAAACAGGTTGGAACAGCGCCAGTGGCCAGAGAACTGTTGATGATAGAGAGGATGCTGGGACCGGCTATTGCAATGACATCTTCAGAAGGGCAGAGGGGGAAACGTCGAGGGGGCAGGTTGCAGGTTTCATAGTGGAGACCAGCTTTACAAGGGAGTGTAGAGTAACGGGTTGGAAACAGTCTAATTTAGAAGAACAGACCAATGAGACAGCTAGGTCACGGATGGGAGGGGAAATATTCATTCTAACTTTGCTGATGAAAAATGTAGTAAATTCTTCGCACTTAGCAGGGGACCCAGCTAAGCTGGTACTGGGGGCAGGACAAATGACAAATTGGCGTGGTCCAGTCTGAGCCACAGCCCACTGTTCCAATGCACATTATAAGCTCAACTCGTCGAACCCCTTAAGAATTTTGTACGTTTCTATCAGATCCCCCCCCCCCCCCCCCCCCCAATCTTCTAAATTCTGTGAGACCATTTCCTAGATCCTTTCATTGACTCTCTCCCTATTTGGATCCACAGCCCCGGAAGGCCATCCCAGCTGAGAAGGATGTGGTGAAGAGGCTTCTGCTGTTTCTGCTCTCCATTGTTGCTCTGCAGGTCTACCTCACGCCAGTGGCCCACCTGGATGAGTGATTGCCGGTCCCTGAGAGACAGGAGTTGGGACTGAAGTGCGAGAGCTTCCTCAACCCTTGGCCACTCTGGATGGACTATTCCACCACCAGCGGTTTGTGTAGCTCACCACAATGAGTCCAGGTGAATATTACCTGCCTGACCATCCACCCTTCCCACAGGTGTACCTGAAGGCCCAGTCCTGCAAGTGATCAACAGCAGGAAGAGTTGACTGTCATCTTCAGAATCTACTGCCCTCCTCCCATCACGGAGCAATCTTCACAGAGGGAACGTCTCATGGAAGACGGAATGGCTTTTTGGTTTTGTTTCGTTAATTATCACGTGTAACGAGGTGCCGAGAGAAACTATTATGTTGCGTGCTATCCAGTTGGCGGAAAGACAATACAAGATTACAATCGAGCTGTTTACAGATACATGATAAGGGAATCGTGTTTAGTGCAAAGTAAAGCCAGCAAACTCTGATCGAGGAGAGTCCAAGGGTCACCAATGAGGTAGACAATAGTTGAGGATGGCACCACATCCTGGTTGTGGTAGGATGATTCAGTTGCTTGATAACAGCTGGGAAGAAACTGTCCCTGAATCTGGAGGTGTGCGTTTTCACATCTATACTTTTGCGTGGTGGGAGAGGGGGGAAGAGGGAGTGGCCAGGGTGCGACTCGTCCTTGATTATGCTGCTGGCCTTGCCGAGGCAGCGGGAGGCTTTTGATGATTAAAGGGCCAGTCCCACTTGGGCGTCATTTGCACGTCATTTACGCAAAATCATTTATGCGTCACAAGGCACGACGTGCGCAAGGCGCATGGTGAGACGTGGTGGCGTAGGCAGTGACGTGTGGTAACGCGGCGCACCAGGACTTTGGGATTCTCAAAATCCTCGCACAGCATGTCTGAGACGCTACATCTTGAAGATATGAGAATCGTCTTAGCAGGAAAATCAGAGCAATTTTTAAAGACATGGTCTCCTTTAATTGATTCATTACAAGTATAGTATGGTGCAACACAACTCTGGAAATCAACCGATTCACGAACTGGGTGATGGGTGTGGTGAGATATAAAGCAGGTATATCCACACATAAGGGTCCCTTTTTTCTTCTTTGCTCCTTTCATTTTTTTCGCTTTTTAAAAATTATTTTATGGGTTTCCTTCTTTATTTTCCTATAGGCTATCACTTGCTGTCCCCTGGTCTGCACATCTGGCAGTCCAGAGGTTTACACATCTGGAAAGCACTGCAGAGGGTGGTGAAAATTGCCCAACGCATCACCGGTTCCTCACTCCCCTCCATTGAGTCTGTCCAGAGCAAGCGATGTCTGTGAAGGGCGCTCAGCATCGTCAAGGACTGCTCTCACCCCAGCCACAGACTGTTTACCCTCCTCCCATCCGGGAGGTGCTACAGGTCTCTCCATTGCCGAATCAGCAGGTCCAGGAACAGCTTCTTCCCTGCGGCTGTTACATTACTTAACTCTGTACCTCGGTGATTGCCAGTCACCCCCCCTCCCCCCCCCCCCCCCGGACACTCCTCCCCCCAGAAAAATTGCACTACTACGACTGTATGTACGTATATATATTTATTGCTCATTATTCTATGTTCGCTCTTCTGGGTGAGATGCGAACTGCATTTCGCTGTCTCTGTACTGTACACTGCACAATGACAATAAAGTTTGATTCTGAATCTGAATCTGAATCTGACATCACTACTTCCTTCACGCTTTCTCTTTCTCGTTCTTTCTTTCTCGTTCTATTTCTTTCTTGTTAAATTTAAAATAGAAGTTGTACACAAAATGTATTTTGTCGTATGCTGCGGTTTATACTACTTTAGATTGCTTCTAATAAAAATACAAAACAAAAAAAAAAATCCTTGGTTCTTGGTCCTCCAAAATATTCCAACTGGAATTTAAACTGGAGGTGGTGAAGGATGGGATTAAGCCAGAAAGGGTTATTCGGAAGAAAGAGCTACTTTAAATGTAGTTGCATCTGGTTGGGTAACTATAGTTGGGTGGAGATTATTCCATGCTTTAATTGTGCGGGGGAAGAACGAATTGCTGTACACATCTGTCTTTGTAGCTGGGATCACAAATTGGATCGAATATCCTCGTCTGCTCCTAATTGGTTTGGGTTTGGTGTAGGTCTTGTAATCTATGTCGAGCTGACCATTTAACATTTTGTAAAAACAGGTCAAACGGTGAGCTTCACGTCTGTCTTGTAGAGGGTTCCACCCCAGAAAATTCAGAAGTTTGGTGACACTCGCTTCTCTCTCATTGGTGTTAGTAACAAATCGAGCTGCCTGTCTTTGGACACGTTCGATGGAAGAAATGTTTGTATTTGTGTATGGGTCCCATGCTGCAACTGCATAGTCCAAATGAGGTCTAACGAGGGTGAAGTATAGCTTCTCCTTGACAGAAGTTGAACAATGATGAAAGTTGCGCCTCAGAAAGTTTAGGACACCTGTTCCTTTCACTTGCGTGACGCGCAAATGATGCCCAGGTGGGACAGGCCCTTAAGGGATTGGATCCAGCTTCATATCCCAAATAACTGCCTGTTACTTTGGATTTATTGCACTTGGATTTTCCTGAGCTGTGTGTCACATCATAGGTGGAGTGGGTTTGTTACACCCAAGGGTCTCACTGTTATCCTAACTGCTTTAAAATAAAAGCATTCAGCTGGACTTAAGAACAATGTTCGATGTTATTAAAAAAAACTTCACACAATGAAGATATTTGAGTACATAAAGCTGGAGAAACTCCGCGGGTCAGACAGCTTCTCTGGAGAAAAGGAATAGGTGATGTTTTGGGTCGAGACCCTTCTTCACACTGAGAGTCAGGGGAATAGAGGGAGTACAGAGAAGGTTCACCAGACTGATTCCTAGGAGGGCAGGGCTTTCATATGAAGAAAGACTGGATAGACTCGGCTTGTACACGCTAGAATTCAGAAGATTGAGGGGGGATCTTATAGAAACGTACAAAATTCTTAAGGGGTTGGACAGGCTAGATGCAGGAAGCTTGTTCCCGATGTTGGGGATGTCCAGAATTATGGGTCACAGTTTAACGATAAGAGGGAAGTCTTTTAGGACCGAGATGAGAAGATCATTTTTTATATAGAGAGTGGTGAATCTGTGGAATTCTCTGCCACAGAAGGTAGTTGAGGCCAGATCATTGGCTATATTTAAGAGGGAGTTAGATGTGGCCCTTGTGGCTAAAGGGATCAGGGGGTATGGAAAAAGGCAGGGATGGGATACTGAGTTGGATGATCAGCCATGATCATATCGAAGGGCCGAATGGCCTCCTCCTGCACCTATTTTCTATGTTTCTATGAAAGGGAAACAAGAGATATAGATGGCGATAGAGGAAGATATAAAACAAATGAATGAAAGATATGCAAAAAAATAACAATGATAAAGGGAACAGGCCGTGGTTAGAAAAAGGCTAAATGTTGGAAAAATGTTCCCGATGTTGGGGGAGTCCAGTGACAGGTGTCACAGTGTGATACTAAGTGGTAGTCCATTTAGAACTGAGATGAGGAAAAACTTTTTCACCCAGAGAGTTGTGAATCTGTGGAATTTTCTGCCATAGAAGGCAGTGGAGGCCAATTCACTGGATATATTCAAGAGGGAGTTAAATATAGCTCTTGCGGCTAGGAAAGAACTGCAGATGCTGGTTTAAATTGAAGGTAGACACAACATGCTGGAGTAACTTGGTGGCACAGGCAGCATCTCTGTAGAGAAGGAATTATTTCTCTCCAGAGGTGCTGCCTGACCCGCTGAGTTACTCCAGCATGTTGTGTCTACCTAGCTCTTCGGGCTAATGGAATCAAGGGATATGGGAAGAAAGCAGGAACGGGTTACTGATTTTAGATGATCAGCCATGATCATATTGAATGGCGGTGCTGGCTCGAAGGGCCTAATCGCCTACTCCTGCACATATTTTCAATGTTCTTGGTTCGTGCTTCTTGGTTTCTTGGTCCTCCAAAATATTCCCAATGGAATTTAAACTGGAGGTGGTGAAGGGAGGGCTTAAGCCAGAAAGGGTTATTGGGAAGAAATGTCCATGTTAGCTGCGGGCTGGATGCGAATGAGTTACAGACAATGAGACTCAACAAGACGGCTTTGAAGCTGGTAGAAGTACTTGTGTGGGGAATGGACAGAGAGAGAGGGGATGCAGAGGTTAGGGTGCTAGGGGAATCAATATTCATACCGCTGGGTTGTAAACTGGATTTTTTACTGTAATTTAAAAAATGGTTTGCATTTTACTGCCATCTAGTGTATTCATTTGACATTATTGTAAGGGATTGATAATGAAAATTCCTGGTACTATATTTGAAATTTCATAATTGTGTAAAAAATGTGTAGCATATTTAATTAATTTTGGTGTAATGCTTTTATTCACATTTGTTGTGCCATGTCTGGCCCTGGTTTTGTAATTTGTTTCATTTGGTTTAGAGATACAGCACGGATACAGGCCATTCGGCCAACTGAGCCCGTACCGACCAGCGTTCCCCGCACAACAACACTATCCTACACACACTATGCACAATTTACATTTATACCAAGCCAATTAACATACAGAACTGTACGTCTCTGGAGTGTTGGAGGAAACCGAAGATGTCGGAGAAAACCCATGTAGGAATGTACAAACCTCGCATAGACAAGTACCCGTAGTCAGGATTGAACCCGGGTCTCTGGCGCCGTAAGGCAGGTGATCTAACGCCAGTTTAGTTAGTTTAGTTTATTGTCACGTGTACCGAGGTACAGTGAACATCCTTTGTTGCGTGCTAACCAGTCAGCAGAAAGACAACACATGATTACAATTGATCCATTTACAGTGTACAGATACATGATAAGGGAATAACGTTTAGTGCAAGGTATAGCCAGCAAAATTCGATCAAGGGTCATCAAAGAGGTAGATAGTAGTTCAGGACTGCTCTCTGGTTGTGGTAGGATGATTTAGTTGCCTGATAACAGCTGGGAAGAAACTGTCCCTGAATCTGGTGGTGTATGTGTTCACTCTTTTCGCACTATGCCACAATTCTTTATAAAGTTATTTTATTTTTGCTCCAGCTAAATTATTATTATTATTTTTATTTTATTTTATTTTTATTTTATTTTAGAAGTAAAGTACATTACATTAATAAAAGCCAAATATAACTTATTACATTTCTTGTACCACTTCATTTTTTAAGCTTTAAAAAGAGAAAAAAGTAAAGAAAGTCGTGATTGTGTGAAAAAGTGATCAAGAAAAAAGACCCATTATGCGAAGTTAGAGAAAAAAGTTAAGAAATAGGCCGTAGAAAAGACAAAAGAGAAAATGAAACAAAAGCCCTATTAAGAAGACAGAGCAGAAAGGAATATACCAACTTCGTATTTTTCATCCCCCCTTACCAGATCCTGAAACCATTTCTTTTCAGAGTACTGTTGCACCTTATACTTGTAGTAAGTCGATAAATGCAGACCACGTCTTTTGGAAGTGGTCTAATTTGTCTGCAGGAAGGAGTCTCATATCTTCCAGGTGTAATGTTTCGAACATATTTGAAATCCACATATTTATTGTTGGTATAGGGGCGTTTTTCCATAATTTAAGCATAAGTTTTTTTCCCGTTATTAACCCGTCATTAAATAGATTCTTTTGAAACAGTTAGTTCAGGGCTGTCCTCCATTGTTCCAAAAAAAATAAATTCTGCTTTTGGCATCAATTTTATTTTAACTAATTTTGTGAAGATTTCAAAAATTTCAGTCCAAATTTTTGAATTTTTATACAAAAAACAAATGAGTGCGTACAGTTTTGCTCTCCTAATCTGAGGAAAGACATTATTGCCATAGAGGGAGTACAGAGAAGGTTCACCAGACTGATTCCTGGGATGGCAGGATTTTCATATGAAGAAAGACTGGACAGACTCGGCTTGTACACGCAGAAATTTAGAAGATTGAGGGGGGATGTGATAGAAACTTACAAAATTCTTAAGGGGTTGGACAGGCTAGATGCAGGAAGATTATTCCCGATGTTGGGGAAGTCCAGAACTAGGGGTCACAGTTTAAGGATAAGAGGGAAGTGTTTTAGGACCGAGATGAGAAAATCATTTTTTTACACAAAAGTGGTGAATCTGTGGATTTCTCTGCCACAGAAGGTAGTTAAGGCCAGTTCATTGGCTATATTTAAGAGGGAGTTAGATGTGGCACTTGTGGCTAAAGGGATCAGGGGATATGGAGAGAAGGCAGGGATGGGATTCTGAGATGGATGATCAGCCATGATCATATTGAATGGCGGTGCAGGGTTGAAGGGCCGAATGGCCTACTCCTGCAACTATTTTTCTATGTTTTCTCTGTTTTCTATAGTAGCTCCAGCAAATTATGGGGTGAAATGATTCTCGGAATAGTTTGCATGATCCGGTGTTGTGCAATGTGTTGGAGAATTGAGTAACGGACGGGGTGACGCCAGGTGGCAGCCTGTTCGAACTTCCTCATTTTTTTTACACACCCGGAGCGGAACCGGAGCAGATTCTCAGCCACTCGTTTAGACTCTCAGGCCAGAAGAGAGGATAAAGTTTCTCCGTGAATTTATTCCCAGTGAAGGTGTGGAGATGGGACTTGGTGTCCGCGTCGTGAAATGAAACAGTCCCGGACTCGTAACTGAGATAAACTCCCACCTTCCCGGGGATGGGACGGGCGGGGAGAGGGGATGGAGGGGAGGTGAATGCAACAAACCCGCCAACCCACCACCCCCGCCCGATGCTCCAGACTCCAGTCTCCGGGGTCAGGTCGACCCGTCTCTTCCTCTCCACAGACTCTGCGGCGACTCCCAGCCTCCACCACTGACTCCCCGCCACCTCCACCTCCCAGTAATGTCTCCCCGATGTGAATCCCTCTGATCCCAGCACACACTCCCAGCCTGTAAACCTCTTCCCGGTGTCAGGGAGACTCCTCACGGTCCCGGTCCATCTCACCCTCTTCCGATCCTCAGACACCTCGAGCTCCGGATGCGCTGTTTCCACATCCAGGGTGACGGAGACTGGGGGGAGAAGCAGAGAATCAGAGAGTCCCCGGGGGTCGGGGGGAGACTCGGGCAGCGCGGCCCCGGGACCGGGGGAGAAGCCGCTCGGCCTCAGGCACAGGCGGGCGGACAACTGGAACCGTGCCCGGGGTTTCACCCACAACCACATCCGGTGGACAACAGACATCTTTCCCACAGTTTTAATCCAGGGAAGCAGAGGGGAATTTCGCGAGGTGGGGGAGGGTGGACGGGGAGGACGAGTGCGGAGAGTGAGGAGGATTGCGAGATTGCGGTGGGGATGGAGGAATGAAGCGGGCTATTCAGAAATGGAGGCAGATCGGAGCAAGAGGATATTGAGGTGAGTGGTAGTTTTGAGGTTGTTAAAGAGGAGGTAGAGGTGTGGGGTGGAGTCGCCATGACCATAGTGAATGGGAGGGGGAGACATGAGGGGCCAGAGGACCGGCCCCTGTTTCTTTGAGTGGAGGGTGAGAGAGAGGGAGGGGTGGCTTGGACCATGGGAGGAAGCAGAGGTTGAATGATCGGGTGTTGGACAGAATATGTGGGGACTTGTGGTTGTAGGGTCGCTGACAGAGAGTGGATTCACGGGTGGATTTGATGGGTGTGTACAGCTAAGAAGACACTGATCTCATTGTGAACCAATATATGAACTTCACTGAGGGACTTGACAATGTTCCACATGTAACGCTGCTCCAGAAAGTGAAGGCAGATGGGATCCAAGGCGAGCTGGTGAAATGGATCCACAATTGGCTTGGTGGTTGGAGGTAGAAGGTAGCGGTAGAAGGATGATTTTTCTGCTTGGAGGTCTGTGACTGGTGGAGTGCAGCAGAGATCGGTGCTGCAGCAGGGATATCAGATCAAGAGTGCAGGTTTATCTTGAGAGCAAGGAATTTTAAAGTGGATCTGAGTAGGAAGTTTTCTTTACACTGAGAGTGGGTGATATCTGCAACATGCTACAGAGGAGGCGGTGGTGAGATCTAATCATTATATTTGAGGCACTTATCTAGGTGAGGTGCAGAAGAATACCAATGTAATCTGGGCAAATCGATTAGTAAAGATGGGAAATAGGTGGACATGGACATGATGGGCCAAACGGCCCGACGCTGTAATGTACAACCATGGCTCTCAGCTCCAAGAGCACTGAATGACTGAGTCTCCACAGCCACCTGTGCAGGGAATTCCAAAGGTTCCCCAGTCTCTGCGTGCAGTAATGTCTCCTTATCTCTGTCCTACATGTTGCAGCCCACATTCTGAGAGGGTGCCCGTTCTCCAGACCCCACAGACAGGGGAAACATCCTCCCTGCATCCAACCCACTGAGCCCTGTAAGAACTTTGTGTTTCACTGAGATCTCCTCCTATACACCCAAATTCTAGAGTACACAGGCCTAGTCTACTCAATCTCACCCCGCACAGCAAACTCATTGTCCCAGGAACAAGTATTGTTAATCTTTGCTTCAATTCCTCTGTGTCAAGTCTGTCAATTTATCGGTACACAGGAGCATAGGAACACAAGAAAACTGGAGCAGGATTAGAATCCGCTCCTCAGGCTTGCCCCTCCATTCAATGTGATCATGGCTGATCTAAGCTGGCACCAATTCCTCTTCTGTGTGAGTTCCCCATAATCTTAAATATTGGATCTATCAAATATTTATTTGTAGCCAAGTTGCACATATCCAATAACTCAGCTTTTCACCACCACCTTGGGCACAACATGCCAGATATTCACTGCCCTCTGAGAGATGCAACTTCTACACACCGCATGAGAGGCTGCTCTGGAAGGTTGGATCTCATGGAATCCGGGGTGAATTAGCCGATGGAATACAACATTTACCGGAAGGTCGCAGACAGAGGATGTTGGTAGAGGGTCGTGTTTCAGACTGGAGACAGAGTCCACTGTTGTTCCTTATTTATATACACAATTGGATGTGTATGTAGGTTGTACGGTTAGTCAGTTTGCAGATGGAACTAAAATTGGTAACATTGTGGAGAGTGAAGAAGGTTATCTGAGAGTAAATGGGATCCCTGTGAACTGGGCCAATGGGCTCAGGAACGGCAGGTGGGATTTATTCATGTGAAGGTGAGGTGATGCACTTTGCTGAGACAAACCAGGGCAGGACATGCACAGTAAACGGGGAACTTTATAGAACTGAGAGATCTCGGGCTGCAGGTACACAGTGCGATGGAAGATGCAACAGTGACAGGCAGGTGTGGTGAAGAATGTGTTTGTCACTCATGCTTTCATAGGTCAGGATATTAAATTTGACACAATATGGTTGTTAGTAAATTAGAGAGGGTGCAAAAGTATTTACGACAATTTCATCAGGTCTGAAGGGCTGGATTATAAGGAGATGTTGGCCAGGCAAGAACATTTGTCTTTGGAGCCCGTACAGGTGTCTTTATAGATGTGTATAAGATCTATATAAGGTACACAGATAGAGTGAATAGCCACAGTATTTCACCCAAAGCAGGAGAGTATGAACGTCTGACTGTGATGCTTCCCAGCTGATGGGTTTAGAGGTGGATCCAATTTCCCTTCAGTCCAAAAGACCATTAATGTTTTCATCTAGGAATTGCTTAAAGATATCAGAAACAAGAATAATGGTGAAGGTACAAGCTTTACCTCGTTTGAAGTCATCAGATGTATCTTTGAATACCGTGTTGAACGAAACAGGGCAATGAAACTTTTCAATCAGCAAGGCTTCATCTACCACCGACAGCGGTTTGGCTTCATCACGAACCCTGCAAATATTAAACAGCTGTTTATAAACTAAGCATTAGAAATGTTTTAAGGTGTTCCACAAAACACTTACAATGTTTCCGTCAAGACAATGTCCTACCTTCGCTTGCGACCAGCTTCCTCCTGAAAGAAATAAAACACAAATCTCAATTGACTGAGATGGACCGTCCTCATCCCGACAGCGGGAATTTCACCAAATTTCTACAACCCTCTGATAATTCCCATTTCCCAACTCTTATCACCACTGTCATGCAGAGCGAAAGCGGATATTGTCGCAGAGATGTAGAACGATGGGGGAAAGCACAAGGAATGTTCATGAGAATGATGCCATAACTGAGAGAATGGAACTTAATGAAAAGATTGGGCAGGTCATGGGATTTCATCTGTAGAAGTTTTCAGGAATGATGAGAGGGAATTTAATATTATCGGTGGATTTAAATGTGTGGGGATGAAATAATATCTCAAATTGAAGGGGAGACTAATAATCAAAGTTGAAATGTAACGCGGTCTTCAATAAATACCCAAAGGAATGCAGTCATGAGAACATGGACCTCACTTGCATTGGAGGGACTGAAGCCAACAGCAGAGATAAATTTAAATGCAAGCGGTGATAATTGCTCGGTTCTAAGCTTCCCCCCCAGTCTAGTTTCAGTAAAAGCACTGAATCAATTAATTGTATTCTACCAAAAGCACGTCACAGATCACACACTGTACCTATCCCACCGTGGGTTCGATCCCTGCGTCTATCTGTTCAAGCCCTCTAGGCCTCGCACAGACAGAGGCACTCAAGAAGGATACCTGATCCTGAGCGCTCTTCCAGATGATCGGCCCTGAGCCTCGTGACCAGGGACTTTTATCTGTCCCACAAACTCGAGGGGCCGAACCACATGGGGGTTGTCTCTTAATCACCCAATGACAAATATCGATTAACCCCATACATAACAGGCATTTCCCTAACCACGGGAGAGAGACATGTGGGTCACGCTAAGGAAGGGCAAGGGGCAGAGGCAGGAACGAGGGAGTACTCCAATGTCGGTACACCTTGCAAATAAGTACTCCTGTTTGAGTACGGATGGGGGTGACAGCCTACCCGGGTGTAGCGACAGCGGACAGGCCTCCAGCACAGAGACCGGCCCTGTTGCTCCGAAAGGTAGGGAAAAAAAGAAGAGGGCAATTGTAATTGGGGACTCTATTGTTAGGGGGTCGGATAGGCGTTTCTGTGGACGCAGTCGGGAGACCAGGATGGTGGTCTGCCTCCCTGGTGCCAAGGTCTCGGACGTGTCTCAACGCATCCAAGATATCCTGAAATCAGAGGGAGAGGAGCCTGAGGTCGTGGTTCATATTGGTACAAATGACATAGGTAAAAAAAGTGAAGAGGTCCTGAAGGGAGGATTTAGGGAGTTGGGAGGAGACTTAAGGAAAAGGACCAAAAAGGTAACAATCTCAGGATTACTGCCTGTACCACGCGACAGTGAGAGTAGGAATGGAGCGAGGTGGGGGATAAATGCGTGGCTGAAAGACTGGTGCAGAGGGCAGGGATTCAAGTTTCTGGATCATTGGGACTTCTTTTGGGGAAGGTGGGACCTGTACAGAAAGGATGGGTTGCACTTGAACCCGAGGGGGACCAATATCCTGGCGGGGAAATTTGCAAAGGTCATTGGGGAGACTTTAAACTAGAATGGTTGGGGCGAGGGACTCAAATAGAGAAAGCTAGTAGACAGAATGGGAGGCAGGAAGCAGAAAAGGGAAGCACTCGGACACAAGAGGAGAAAGAAAAAAAAGGAAATAAACAGAGGAAGAGACGGGGGGTTTCTTAAAAAATGTGCATATTTTAATGCTAGGAGCATTGTAAGAAAGGTGGATGAGCTTAGAGTCTGGATAGACACCTGGAAGTATGATGTTGTGGCGATCAGTGAAACATGGTTGCAGGAGGGCTGTGATTGGAAACTAAATATTCCAGGATTTCATAGCTTCAGGTGTGATAGAATTGGAGGGGCAAGAGGTGGAGGTGTTACATTGCTAGTCAGGGAAGATATTACAGCAGTGCTTTGGCAGGATAGATTGGAGGGCTCATCTAGGGAGGCTATTTGGGTGGAACTGAGAAGTGGGAAAGGTGTAGCAACACTTATAGGGGTGTATTATAGACCGACAAATGGGGAACGAGAATTGGAAGAGCAAATATGTAAGGAGATAGCAGATATTAGTAGTAAGCACAAGGTAGTGATTGTGGGAGATTTCAACTTTCCACACATAGACTGGGAAACACATTCTGTAAATGGGCTGGATGGTTTGGAGTTTGTAAAATGTGTGCAGGATAGTTTTTTGCAGCAATACATAGAGGTACCTACTAGAGGAGGGGCAGTGCTGGACCTCCTGTTAGGAAATGAGACAGGACAGGTGGCGGAGGTATGCGTTGGGGAGCACTTCGGGTCCAGTGATCACAATACCGTTAGTTTCAATATAATTATGGAGAAGGTCAGAACTGGACCTAGGGTTGAGATTTTTGATTGGAGAAAGGCTAACTTTGATGAGATGCGAGATGATTTAAAAGGAGTGAACTGGGACATTTTGTTTTATGGGAAAGATGTAGAAGAGAAATGGAGGACATTTAAAGGGGAAATTTTAAGAGTACAGAATCTTTATGTTCCTGTTCGGTTGAAAGGAAAGTAAAAATTGGAAAGAGCCCTGGTTTTCAAGGGAAATTGGACATCTTGTTCGGAAAAAGAGGGAGATCTACAATAATTATAGGCAGCATGAAGTAAATGAGGTGCTTGTGGAGTATAAGGAATGTAAAAAGAATCTTAAGAAAGAAATTAGAAAAGCTAAAAGAAGGTATGAGGTTGCTTTGGCAAGTCAGGTGAAAGTAAATCCAAAGGATTTCTACAGCTATATTAATAGCAAAAGGATAACGAGGGATAAAATTGGTCCATTGGAGAGACAGAGTGGGCAGCTATCTGCAGTGCCAAAAGAGATGGGGGAGATATTGAACAATTTCTTTTCCTTGGTATTCACCAAGGAGAAGGATATTGAATTATGTGAGGTAAGGGAAACGAGTAGTGTGGCTATGGATACTATGAGTTTCAAAGTAAAAGAAGTACTGACACTTTTGAAAAATATAAAAGTCAATAAGTCTCCAGGTCCTGACAGGATATTCCCTAGGACATTGAGGGAAGTTAGTGTAGAAATAGTCGGGGCTATGACAGAAATATTTCAAATGTCATTAGAAACGGGAATAGTCCCCGAGGATTGGTGTACTGCGCATGTTGTTCCATTGTTTAAAAAGGGTTCTAAGAGTAAACCTAGCAATTATAGACCTGTTAGTTTGACTTCAGTGTTCAAAAGGGAACTGCAGATGCTGGAATATCGAGGGTACACAAAATGCTGGGGAAACTCAGCGCGTGCAGCAGCATCTATGGTCTGAAGAAGGGTTTCGGCCCGAAACGTCGCCTATTTCCTTCGCTCCATAGATGCTGCTGCACCCGCTGAGTTTCCCCAGCATTTTGTGTACAGTTTGACTTCAGTGGTGGGCAAATTAATGGAAAAGATACTTAGAGATAATATATATAAGCATCTGGATAAACAGGGTCTGATTAGGAACAGGCAACATGGATTTGTGCCTGGAAGGTCACGTTTGACTAATCTTCTTGAATTTTTTGAAGAGGTTACTAGGGAAATTGACAGGGTAAAGCAGTGGATGTTGTCTATATGGACTTTTGTAAGGCCTTTGACAAGGTTCCTCATGGAAGGTTGGTTAAGAAGGTTAAACTGTTGGGTATAAATGCAGGAATAGCAAGATGGATTCAACAGTGGCTGAATGGGAGAAGCCAGAGGGTAATGGTGGATGGCTGTTTGTCGGGTTGGAGGCAGGTGACTAGTGGGGTGCCTCAGGTATCTGTGTTGGGTCCTTTGGTGTTTGTCATGTACATCAATGATCTGGATGAAGGGATGGTAAATTGGATTAGTAAGTATGCAGATGATACCAAGATAGGGGGTGTTGTGGATAATGAAGAGGATTTCCAAAGTCTACAGAGTGATTTAGGCCATTTGGAAAAATGGGCTGAAAGATGGCAGATGGAGTTTAATGCTGATAAATGTGAGGTGCTACACCTTGGCAGGACAAATCAAAATAGGACGCACATGGTAAATGGTAGGGAATTGAAGAATACAGTTGAACAGAGGGATCTGGGAATAACCGTGCATAGTTCCTTGAAGGTGGAATCTCATATAGATAGGGTGGTAAAGAAAGCTTTTGGTGTGCTAGACTTTATAAATCAGAGCATTGAGTATAGAAGCTGGGATGTAATGTTAAAATTGTACAAGGCATTGGTGAGACCAAATCTGGAGTATGGTGTACAATTTTGGTCGCCCAATTATAGGAAGGATGTCAACAAAATAGAGAGAGTACAGAGGAGATTTACTAGAATGTTGCCTGGGTTTCAACAACTAAGTTACAGAGAAAGGTTGAATAAGTTAGGTCTTTATTCTCTGGAGCGCAGAAGGTTAAGGGGGGACTTGATAGAGCTCTTTAAAATGATGAGAGGGATAGACAGAGTTGATGTGGACAAGCTTTTCCCTTTGAGAATAGGGAAGATTCAAACAAGAGGACATGACTTCAGAATTAAGGGACAGAAGTTTAGGGGTAACATGAGGGGGAACTTCTTTACTCAGAGAGTGGTAGCGGTGTGGAATGAGCTTCCAGTGGAAGTGGTGGCGGCAGGTTCGTTGGTATAATTTAAAAATAAATTGGATAGGCATATGGATGAGAAGGGAATGGAGGGTTATGGTATGAGTGCAGGCAGGTGGGACTAAGGGAAAAAAGTTGTTCGGCACGGACTTGTAGGGCCGAGATGGCCTGTTTCCGTGCTGTAATTGTTATATGTTATATGGTTAACCCAATGATACAACAATTCAATACATTGTATTCACAACCGACTTCAAGATGAAGTCAACTTGGAAACATTTACCCCGATGAACAGAACTCTCAGACAAGGCTCAACACCTCATCCAATCAACACTTAGCAGAGTCAGACTCTGCAACATTATGTACAAGCTATTTACAAGGTATACGTCTGGTTTGCAGCCATCCAATCCATTCTATGCATTTTGTACCAGATTGACAGGCTTTGCAAGGCTTCCCATTCTTTGCTTGCAAATTGTATCTAAGTTCCAGACTTCCTGGCATCTCTCGCAGCCAGTCCCAGAGAGCAATTCCAATTTGACCAAATCTCCCAGCAAACCCTGAAAATTAACCCCATTTTGAAGTCCTGGCTGGTCCAGTTTAGCCAGGATTAACAGTGGGGTAAACACATTAGGGCTCATGGAATTTGGGATATAGTTACCGGGTGTGAAGAATAGATAGGAGGGATGATGAGTGGAGCAGAAATCTTGACTGGATAGGATGGGCCAAATGGCCTGTCTATGATGTTAAATGGGATGTCATTCTATGGTGAAACAAGGTGGACAAAACAAACAGAGCGAATTCCCTCAAGGTGACCACCCACTGCCGATGGGAACTGGATATAGATGATGTGGGCGCCACATTTTAGATTTCAATGTTAATCCCCACAATGTGGTCATGGCTGATCTAGCCCAGGACTGAACTCCTCCTCTTTGCCCCATTCCCTTCAATTACAATCCCCCGAATTTTCAAAAATGTATCTGCCTCTGGTTTAAATACGTCTTACATAGAAGCATAGAAATTAGGTGCAGGAGTAGGCCTTCAGCCTGCACCGCCATTCAATATGATCATGGCTGATCATCCAACTCAGTATCCCGTACCTGCCTTCTCTCCATACCCTCTGATCCTTTTAGCCACAAGGGCCACATCTATCTCCCTCTTAAATATAGCCAATGAACTGGCCTCAACTACCCTCTGTGGCAGAGAGTTCCACAGAAAAAGTTTTTCTCATCTCGGTTTTAAAGGATTTCCCCCTTATCCTTAAGCTGTGACACCTCTCAGAGTATCTTGGTTGGAGAATCCCAGAGATTTACTGCCCTCTGTCCATTCGTGGTCCTTGGGATCAGATATAGGATCACCCGTCGTTGTTCCAAACGCTACAGAATACAAACACCTCTCTACATTCCGGCCAGGCATTCCTGAGATCCCATAGATTATACGGGAGGCCAATTAGTTTGGGAACAACAACAGCTGGAACAGATTAAACATTTACCCAGTTCTCAATTACTGGTAAATGCAGCATTTATTTCTGAAATGTCACCCACCATTTTGTGACTGCACTTTCACTTCACCAAACTGTAGTGTAACCCCTCACCTTCAGAAACACCACACTGTCTTTTTGATCCATCTGTTGCTGCAACTTTAAGAGTTCCTCCTGAATGGATTTTAAATTCTCTTGAATGTTTCCATGATTTGTCTCCATTGTATTTAGAATCTTCCTCTCTTCCTCCCGGATATCTGCCAGTGTGCGCTGCTCTTTCTCAGTGAGAATCTGGTGCAGTTCAGCATACTGGGATGTGATCTTGGACTGAAGGTTGTGTGACTGTTCCTATGAAATAAAAGGTGAAGATTAATATATAATGTCACTGGTTGTTTTTCCTCACGACTTTAACGGTGACATTTGGCCTGTGCATGTTTTATTTGCTTTGGCAATTCAATAGTTTGTCTAATGTAGACAAAAATGCTGGAGGAACTCAGCGGGTGATGCTTGAGACCCTTCTTCAGACTTCACGAAATGTCGTGAGGGTAATGTTATAACCCATCAATCCTCTACCCCCAATACAATTCCCTGCTGCCTGTTCCTTTTCACGTGCCCATTAATTCCCATTTATCCATCCACCACCCACTTTCCCAGGGATTATAACAGTCCCCGATTGACCATTGAACCAGCGTGTATTGGGGACGTGGAAGGAATCTGACGCGGTCACAGGGAGAAGGCATGAACCACACGGGCAGCACCCGAGGTCAGGATCGAACCCGCTCACCAGAACTAGGAGACAGCAGCACTACTTGTGTCACTGCGCTGCCCTATTATTACACGCATCACAGGGATCAAATCTACACAAGATCAGGAAATCGAAACTTAAAAGCCTCACCAGAACTCCAGAAATCTTCTGTTTCTGTTGCTGCTCCATTCGCTGGATCCCTGATTTCTTTTTTGTAAGAGACTGGATGGAAGATTTCGTCTGATCCTGGGATAGTGATTGAAAATCAGAGAATAAAAGTGTTAGATTATAAAGATGGAATTAAACAATGATGCGGCCAAAATCGGTTTGCTTTTACCTTGTAGGTTTCAACAGCTTCTTTAACCGGCATGAAGTTGTGAGACTTGTGTTCCCGCCCAGCTGCACAAATCACACATATCAGCTTCTTGTCCGTTTCACAAAACAGCTTCAGTTCTTCCTGATGTTCCTCGCACTGAAGTTTACTTTCCTTCTCTGTCCGATTCAGGCTCAGTGTTCGAGCTTTCTCAGACAGTCTCGCCAAGGCCCGACTCACCCTGAGGGTGCGGTCTGTAAACTCCTCTCTACATTCCGGGCAGGAGTTTCTCCCCTCCCTGTCCCAACTCTGTGTGATGCAGGAGCGGCAGAAGTAGTGCCCACACTCCAGTGCCACCGGATCGGTGAAGAAATCCAGGCAGATGGGACAAAGTATCTCCTCGGTTAAACTCTCGACCGGGTCTTTCGCAGCCATTTTAACCTCCACTTCCTGGTTCAAAACGCATTCCCATTCGCTGAAACTGCTGACGCCCTGCAGTAATTAATTGGAGCGCCGGAGGCTGAAGTTCATGGGATCAAGAGGTGAATGGATAGGGTGAATGCACAGTCTTTTACCCGGAGTAGTGGAGTCGAGAACTAGAGGACACAGGTTTGTGGTGAGAGGTGCAAGATTTAATCGGAACCTGGGGAACAATATTTCCACACAGAAGGTCGTGGGGAAATGGAACAAGCTGCCAGAGGAGGTAAGTCAGGCTGGACAACAACGTGTGGACGGGCTTTAGGACCCGGGGGAGCCCGGAGCTGTGGAACAATCAATGAAAGGGGCGGGGCAGGGCTGAGGGGAGGCGGAGCTCAGCCCCGTCAATCACAGCCCTGACCAGAAAGCCGATGTCATTTGTAATCAGCTTCGGGTAAATTTCATTCCCTTAAACTAAAGTTGTTCCAGTTAAATGGGTGATTGGAACATGAGTCTGACCATAAAATGCCAACAAAAATACAGAAAGCGTTGTCGGCATTCAGCAGGTCGGGCAGTGTACAGTATCTGGAGAGGGAAGGGTTAATATTTCTGAGGTAATATGGAGCAGCAGATTGAACCGCTGCCTCACGGGGCCAGAGACCCGGGTTCGATCCTGACCATGTTCACTGTTCGCAGCGTGCACATTCTCCCTGTGACCGCGTGGGTTTCCTCCGGGTGCTCCGGTTTTCTCCCACATTCAAAAGACATGCGGGTTTGTAGGGTAATTGGCCCTCTGTAAATTGCCCCAAATATGTTGGGAGTGAACGGGAAGGTGGGATAACAGAGACCAAGTGATTGGTGACTAATTGGTGATCGATGGTCGATGTGGACTCGGTGGGCCGAAGGGCCTACTTCCATGCTGTATCTCTAAAGTAAAGTAAGCTCCACTGGTCAGAAAATCAACCTTGCACTGCCGCTCAACAGAGAAAACAAGACGTCATTAATACTGCACAGGAACAGGCCCTTCAACACACAATGTCTAGCTTATGGAAGGATCATTCAGAAGCCTGATAACAGAGGGAAGGAGGCTGTTCCTGAGACTGGTAAGATTCTGTACCTTCTGCCCGACAAGAACAGTGAGAAGAAGGAATGGCCGGGGTAGAACAAGTATTTGATTATGTTGGTTGCTTTTCCATGATGAGGGATGATCTTAGAAGAGATGTAAAAAAATCATGAGAGGAACAGATCGGGTAGTCGCACAGAGCCCCTTGCCCAGAGGAGGGGCATCAAGTACCAGAGGACATAGGGTTAAGGTGAAGGTGGAAAGGTTTAATAGAAACCTGAGGGGTAACTTTGTTCACACAATGGGTGGTAGGTGTATGGAATGAGGTGCTGGAGGAGGTATATGAGGCGGGCATTATCGTAACGTTTCAGAAGCATTTAGACAGGTACATTGATAGGACAGGTTAGAGGTATGGGGGCCAAACGCAGGCAGTACAGGTCGGTTCAAGAATCTAATGGTTGTGGGTAAGGAGCTGAGAATGGGAGCTCTAATGAACCTGTCGGTGTTGTTGAGGGCCACATAGAACCAGAACAGTTCCTTCAGCCCACATCAGACTGAAATGCCTCCTCCGTATGTGCCTCGACCACCACTCCAGCGGCGCGTTCCAGGCACCCACCACCCTGTGTGATAAAACATGCCCCGCACATCTCCTTGAAAGATTCCCGTACTGTGCTAAAATCTATGGCGTCCCTTCATTGACTTTTCCACGCTGGGAAAATAGCCCTGAATCATTTCAAGCCGAGAGCAACCGGGCGGGGGCAGCCGAGAACAAAGGGGGAGCCGGCGCGGGTGGCACCTGCTGCCTGGTGCGGCGGGGCCTGGTTCACCGCTGCGGGGAAATATAGACTGTTCCATGAACTTCTCGCAACCTAGTCGGCGCCCACTTTACCGCCCAGGTCAGATCTGTATTTTACCGGATTGCTGGCAAAAACAAGGCATTTCACTGATCCGAGGTACATTGAACAATAGAGTATGATTGTTTGAGAAAGAACTGCAGATGCTGGAAAAATCGAAGGTAGACAAAAATGCTGGAGAAACTCAGCGGGTGAGGCAGCATCTCTGGAGAGAAGGAATGGTTGACGTTTAGGGTCGAGTCCCCTTCTTCATTACAGTGCCTGGTATTGAAGTGATGTTATTGTGTCTGGTATTGAAGTGATGTTATCACCATTCTTCAGACTGGTATGGGGGTGGGGGAGGGTGGGGTGGGAAGAAGAAAGGAAGAGGCGGAGACAATGGTATGTGAGAGAGCTTGGAAGGGGAGAGGCCAGCAAGGACTACCTGAAATTGGAGAAGTCAATGTTCATACCGCTGGGGTGCAAACTACGCAAGTGAAATATGAGGTGCTGCTCCTCCAATTTGCGGTGGGACTCACTCTGGCCATGGAGGAGGCGAGGTCTGTATTTTACCGGATTGCATTCAAAAGAAAATAATCCCACAGTCACGAGGTACACATGACAATAGAGTATAATTGAATCATTGAATTCAAGTTTACACATGAGATTATTAAATAAAAATCTAGCGTATAAGAAGGAACTGCAGATATACACAAAAAGCTGGAGTAACTCAGCGGGACAAGCATCATCTCTGGAGAGATGGAATGGGTGACGTTTCGGGACGAGGCCCCTTCTTCATTGCAGTGTCTGGTATTGAAGTGATGTTATTGTGCAGAGTCTGAGACCAAGCGTAGGCTTGGCGATCGTTTCGCCGACCACCTCGGCTCGGTCCGCTTTAACCAACCTGACCTCCCGGTGGCTCAGCACTTCAACTCCACCTCCTATTCCGTATCCGACCTCTCTGTCCTGGGTCTCCTCCATGGCCAGAGCGAGCACCAGCGGCAATTGGAGGAGCAGCACCTCATATTCCGCTTGGGGAGTCTGCATCCTGGGGGCATGAACATTGAATGCTCACAATTCTGTTAGCCCTTGCTGTCTCCTCCCCTTCCTATTTCTCCCTCAGCCTTCGGGCTCCTCCTCCTCCCTATTCCTTTCTTCTCCCCGCACCCCACCCACCATCAGAGTAAAGAAGGGTTTCGGCCCGAAACGTTGGCTATTTCCTTCGCTCATTAGAGATGCTGCTGCATCCGCTGAGTTTCTCCAGCTTTTTTGTGTACAGACAAATTACAACCTTTGCACGCGTTTTAACGTTTTCCCACGAGTACTCTCAGGAACGATAGGTGATGAATGTACAGAAGGTCTGAAGTCGCCGCATGATAAATAAACACTATTATATGTACATGATACTGACCATGTGTGAATAGCTTGCACGGTTGTTTGTTGTTTTGTCTGTCTCTGGGTCTATAGGGAGGTTGCACGAAAGGTCACTGGAGTCATAGGGCTCGACGCACGGAGCCGCCAAATCCACCTGGAAGACTATCGTCACTCCGGTATATGTTATATAATGCTAGAAACGCTACTTTCCTACCTGTTTAAAAACCGCCAAAAATGTTGAATTTTTGCGCTGAACAAAATTGTGGGATTTCGGGGTAAGTGTGTGGAACATGGTAACATGGAGAATATTGGGAATTATCGCGTTGTTGCTCACTGCATTTCATCAAGTAAGGCATTATTTGTGTTTTTTCTGATTCCTTTGGTATCTAAAAAATTCTCAGAAGTGATAAATCTGGCTGTAAATTTTTCTTCAGATGCGTTTTCATTTTGTATGTAAAAACCCACGAGAACCATGGGCGATTTTAAAAAAATTACAGCCAGTTTTATCACTTCTGAAACTTTTTAGATGCCAAAGGAATCAAGAAAAAAACACAAACAATGCCTTAGTTGATGAAATGCAGTGAGCAAACGGCCAATGTTCGCCAAGCACTCTGGCTGTTGTTGTACCTTCAGCTCCCGCTTCTATCTACCGTCATTGCTCCTCACTTTTGGAATTGTGAAGTTGGCTAAATGTCTCACACGCTTATCCCAATCACGCATCAGGGGGCGGGCTAATGTGGTCTGGCCCGACCAATCACGCATCAGGGGGCGGGCTATCGGTCTGGCCGGACCAATCACGCATCAGGGGGCAGGACATCGTGACCTGGGCCGACCAATCACGGATCAGGGGGCGGGCATGGTGATCTCGGCCAGCCAATCACACGTTAGTGGGCGCCCCATAGTTATCTGGACCCACCAATCACACTGAAGGGGGCGGGCATGATGATCTGGACTGACCAATCACCCGTCATTGGGCGGGTCATAGTAATCTGAAACGACCAATCACGCGTCAGTGGGCGGGCCGGTGAGGTCAGAGAGAACAAATGATTTTGTGAATGGAGCTTTAACTGTAGCGCGCTCATGAGTGACGGCAGGTTAACGAGGCAGTGTTTACGAGGCCTGTCCCACCTGCATGCGACTGACTCCATGCGGCAACAAACATCTTTGGTGAATGTTATTTGTTTAAGAAGGAACTGCAGACGCTGGAAAATCGAAGGTAGACAAAAATGCTGGAGAAACGCAGCGGGTGCAGCAGCAACTAGGCAGCGAAGGAAATGGGCAAGGTTTCAGGCCGAAACCCTTCTTCAGACTGGTGGGGGGCGGGGAGGAGAAAGGAAAAAGCAGGAGGAGACAGCCAGAAAGCTGAAGGAGAGGTAAGAATGGGAGGAGACAGCAAGGGCTAACAAAATTGGTAGAATTCAATGTGCGTGCCCCCATCTAGCAATGTTACAAATTTTTGAGATTTTAATAATCAAGTCTGCAATTTATCCCATCAGATAAAGCATAAAAAGAAATTTAATTTGTCACCTAATTCACTTTCATATCTTCAGTATTAAAAAAAATTATAGAAACATAGACGTAGAAACATAGAAAATAGGTGCAGGAGTAGGCCATTCGGCCCTTCGAGCCTGCACCACCATTCGATATGATCATGGCTGATTATCCAACTCAGTATCCCATCCCTGCCTTCTCTCCATACCCCCTGTTCCTTTTAGCCACAAGGGCCACATCTAACTCCCTCTTAAATATAGCCAATGAACTGGCCTCAACTACCTTCTGTGGCAGAGGATTCTACAGATTCACCACTCTCTGTAAAAAATGATTTTCTCATCTCGGTCCTAAAAGACTTCCCTCTTATCCTTATACTGTGACCCCCTAGTTCTGGACTTCCACAACATCGGGAATACTCTTCCTGCATCTAGCCTGTTCAACCACTTAAGAATTTTGTAAGTTTCTATAAGAATACTAGACTAAGTGGGACCCGTTGGGACCCAGCATCACACGGGAGGGCTGGGTCACCATACGCAATAGTTCCACTCTCCACCAATTCCAATAATGCTCGCCAGTGTGGGGTGGGGGGGGGGGGGGCTGTCTGTGCGCTAGTATGGGTGTTGAGGGCTGAAGGTACTGGTTCCATAGGGCTAGTATAGACATTGTGGGCCGTATGGATGCTTGGCAGGATCCAAACTGAAGCAACGCTTTTAAAAGCCAAGCCAAGGCAAACCATTGGGCTACAGCCACCCGACAACCAAAATTCATTTTGTGAACACAAACTTGTCAAAATGTACAGGCAACAATGGGCTGCAGACGCACCGACAAACAAAATTCATCTTGTGAACACAAACTTGTTAAAAAAAGCAAGGCAAAAAGTAGAGGCAAACAATGTCTGATCTTCAAACACTCTTCTCCTCAGACGGCCAAAGGTTGTGCAGGTACACTGAAGGTGCTGGTGAATTTCACCATCAATGTCTGCCTTCCTCTGGGAAAAGGAGCGCCGGCCACAGGACCAGAGGGTCACCATCGTTACGACCATTTTAAGGGAAGGAGACAAATCCACCCGCGGAAACTATGGAGGGTTGGGCAGGGAAGGATTTGTTAATTGAATCTATTGAACATTGGAAAATGATCACCAATGCGTTCACTATTTCTAGAGCCATCTCCCTGAGGACCATGGGATGCAGACCATCAGGCCCAGGGGATTTATCATCCTTCAGTCCATTTAGCCTACCCAATACTATTTCTCGCCTAGTGAATATGTCTTTCAGTTCCTCTACCCCCTTCGATCCTCTGTCCTCCAGTACACCTGGGAGATTGTTTGTGTCTTCCTTAGTGAAGACAGATCCGAAGTACCTATTCAACTCTTCTGCCATTTCTTTGTTGCCCATAATAATTTCACCCGTGTCTGCCTTCAAGGGACCCACATTTGAATTTGCTACTCTTTTTCCCCTTAATATATCTAAAGGGGCTTGCTTCTACAGAGGCCCGGGGAGCCGTTGGTGCGAGGAGGAGTTACCTGGAGCTGTGAGTTACCCAGATCTGCAATGTTCCATCTCACTTCCAGAGAAGGAGTCTGGTGGAAGCCTCTGATTGGTGAGAGCCGGACGAGGAAGCGCTGATTGGCTTGTATCCCGGTAAGGCTTTATTGTATTTGGTTATGGGGGAGAATGAGGGCCAGGGCAGTTTACTGTCTGGATGTCAGAGGTGGGAGGTCCATGGAGCGGAGTGCCCTCCAGAGTCCACATCTGCGCCAGGTGCGTCGAGATGGGGCTCCTAAGGGACCGTGTTAGGAACCTGGAGCAGGCAACTTCGATGACCTCTGTCTGCTCAGGGAGAGCGAGGAGGTCATAGAAAGGAGTTACAGGGAGGTGGTCACTCCAAGACCACGGGAGACAGAAAACTGGGTCACAGTTAGGAAGGGCAATGGGCAGAGACAGGGACTGGTGAGTACCCCAGTGGCTGTACACCTTGAAAATAAGTACTCTTGTTTGAGTAAGGGTGGGGGAGACAGCCTACCTGGGGGTAGCGACAGCGGCCTGGCCTCTGGCACAAAGACCGGTCCTGTTGCTCAGAAGGGTAAGGAAAAGAAGAGGAGGGCAATTGTAATAGGGGACTCTATAGTCAGGGGGTCGGATAGGCGATTCTGTGGACGCAGACAGGAGTCCCGGATGGTAGTTTGCCTCCCTGGTGCCAGGGTCAGGAATGTGTCTGAACGTGTCCATGAAATCCTGAAATGGGAGGGAGAGGAGCCTGAGGTTGTGGTACATATAGGTACCAACAACATAGGTAAAAAAAGAGAAGCGAGCCTGAAAGAAGAATTTAGGGAGTTAGGTAGAGAGTTAAGGAGAAGGACTGCAAAGGTAACAATCTCAGAATTACTGCCTGTGCCACGCTACAGTGAGAGTAGGAATGGAGCGAGGTGGAGAATAAATGAGTGGATGAGGGACTGGCACAGTGGGTATGGATTCAAGTTTCTGGATCATTGGGACCTCTTTTGGGGAAGGTGCGACCTGTACAGAAAGGACGGGTTGCACTTGAACTCGAGGGGGACCAATATCCTGGCGGGGAGATTTGCAAAGGCTACTGGGGAGACTTTAAACTAGGCAGAGAATGGTAGCACTCTGACTCAAAATGTAGGTGAGAGAGAAGAAAAAGACAATAAACAGAGAATAATAGATGGTGGGTTTCTTCAATGTGTATATTTTAATGCTAGGAGCATTGTAAGAAAGGTGGATGAACTTTGAGCCTGGATTGACACCTGGATGTATGATGTTGTGGCGATCAGTGAAACATGGTTGCAGGAGGGCTGTGATTGGAAACTAAATATTCCAGGATTTCGTTGCTTCAGGTGTGATAGAATTGGAGGGGCAAGAGGTGGAGGTGTTGCATTGCTTATCAGGGAAGATATTACAGCAGTGCTTTGGCAGGATAGATTAGAGGGCTCGTCTAAGGAGGCTATTTGGGTGGAACTGAGAAATGGGAAAGGTGTAGCAACACTTATAGGGGTGTATTATAGACCGCCAAATAGGGAGCGAGAATTGGAAGAGCAAATATGTAAGGAGATTGCAGATATTAGTAGTAAGCACAAGGTAGTGATTGTGGGAGATTTCAATTTTCCACACATAGACTGGGAAACACATTTTGTAAATGGGCTGGATGGGTTGGAGTTTGTAAAATGTGTGCAGGTTAGTTTTTTGCAGCAATACATAGAAGTACCTACTAGAGAAGGGGCGGTGCTGGACCTCCTGTTAGGAAATGAGACGGGTCAGGTGGCAGAGGTATGCGTTGGGGAGCAGTTCGGGACCAGTGATCACAATACCATTAGTTTCAATATAATTATGGAGAGGGTCAGAACTGGACCTAGGGTTAAGATTTTTGATTGGAGAAAGGCTAACTTTGAGGAGATGCGAAAGGATTTAAAAGAAGTAAATTGGGACAGTTTGTTTTATGGGAAAGATGTGGAAGAGAAATGGAGGACATATAAAGGTGAAATTTTAAGAGTACAGAATCTTTATGTCCCTGTTCGGTTGAAAGGAAATAGTACAAATTGGAAAGAGCCATGGTTTTCAAGGGAAATTGGACACTTGGTTTGGAAAAAGAGAGAGATCTACAATAATTATAGGCAGCATGGAGTAAATGAGGTGCTTGAGGAGTATAAAGAATGTAAAAAGAATCTTAAGAAAGAAATTAGAAAAGCTAAAAGAAGATATGAGGTTGCTTTGGCGAGTAAGGTGAAAGTAAATCCAAAGGGTTTCTACAGCTATATTAATAGCAAAAGGATAACGAGGGATAAAATTGGTCCATTAGAGAGACAGAGTGGACAGCTATCTGCAGAGCCAAAAGAGATGGGGGAGATATTGAACAATTTATTTTCTTCGGTATTCACCAAGGAGAAGGATATTGAATTATGTGAGGTAAGGGAAACAAGTAGAGTAGCTATGGAAACTATGAGATTCAAAGAAGAGGAAGTACTGACACTTTTGAGAAATATAAAAGTGGATAAGTCTCCAAGTCCGGACAGGATATTCCCTGGGACATTGAGGGAAGTTAGTGTAGAAATAGCCGGGGCTATGACAGAAATATTTCAAATGTCATTAGAAACTGGAATAGTGCCGGAGGATTGGCGTACTGCGCATGTTGTTCCATTGTTTAAAAAGGGTTCTAAGAGTAAACCTAGCAATTATAGACCTGTTAGTTTGACGTCAGTGGTGGGCAAATTAATGGAAAGGATACTTAGAGATAATATATATAAGCATCTGGATAAACAGGGTCTGATTAGGAACAGTCAACATGGATTTGTGCCCGGAAGGTCGTGTTTGACTAATCTTCTTGAATTTTTTTCAGAGGTTACTCGGGAAATTGATGAGGGTAAAGCAGTGGATGTTGTATATATGGACTTCAGTAAGGCCTTTGACAAGGTTCCTCACGGAAGGTTGGTTAAGAAGGTTCAATTGTTGGGTATTAATGGTGGAGTAGCAAGATGGATTCAACAGTGGCTGAATGGGAGATGCCAGAGAGTAATGGTGGATGGTTGTTTGTCAGGTTGGAGGCCAGTGACTAGTGGGGTGCCACAGGGATCTGTGTTGAGTCCACTGTTGTTTGTCATGTACATCAATGATCTGGATGATGGTATGGTAAATTGGATTAGTAAGTATGCAGATGATACTAAGATAGGTGGGGTTGTGGATAATGAAATAGATTTTCAGTCTACAGAGAGATTTATGCCAGTTGGAAGAGTGGGCTGAAAGATGGCAGATGGAGTTTAATGCTGATAAGTGTGAGGTGCTACATCTTGGCATGACAAATCAAAATAGGACGTACATGGTAAATGGTAGGGAATTGAAGAATGCAGGTGAACAGATGGATCTGGGAATAACTGTGCACAGTTCCCTGAAAGTGGAATCTCATGTAGATAGGGTGGTAAAGAAAGCTTTTGGTGTGCTGGCCTTTATAAATCAGAGCATTGAGTATAGAAGTTGGGATGTAATGTTAAAGTTGTACAAGGCATTGGTGAGGCCAATTCTGGAGTATGGTGTACAATTTTGGTCGCCTAATTATAGGAAGGACGTCAACAAAATAGAGAGAGTACAGAGGAGATTTACAAGAATGTTGCCTGTGTTTCAGCAACTAAGTTACAGAGAAAGGTTGAACAAGTTAGGGCTTTATTCTTTGGAGCGCAGAAGGTTAAGAGGGGAATTGATAGAGGTATTTAAAATGATGAGAGGGATAGACAGAGTTGACGTGGCTAAGCTTTTCCCACTGAGAGTAGGGAAGATTCAAACAAGGGGACATGACGAGAATTAAGGGACAGAAGTTTAGGGGTAACATGAGGGGGAACTTCTTTACTCAGAGAGTGGTAGCGGTGTGGAATGAGCTTCCAGTGGAAGTGGTGGAGGCAGGTTCATTTTTATCATTTAAAAATAAATTGGATAGTAATATGGACGGGAAAGGAATGGAAGGTTATGGTCTGAGCGCAGGTATATGGGACTAGGGGAGATTATGTGTTCGGCACGGACTAGAAGGGTCGAGATGGCCTGTTTCCGTGCTGTAATTGTTATATGGTTATATGGTTATAAAGAAGCTTTTACTGTCCTTCTTTATATTCCTGGCCAGGTTCCCTTCGTACTTCATCTTTTCAGCCTGTATTGCCCGATTTGTTTCCTTCTGTTGTCCTATGAAAGTTTCCCAATCCTCTGGCTTCCAGCTACTCTTTGCTGTGTTATACATCTTTTCTTCTAGTTTCATTCTATCCCTAACTTCTCTTGTCAGCCACGGTTGCCTCCTACTCCCCTTAGAATCTTTCTTCCTTTTTGGAATGAAATGATCCTGCGTCTTCCGGATTATGCCCAGAAATTCCTGCCATTGCTGTTCGACCGTCATTCCTGCTAGGATCCCTTTCCAGTCTACCTTGGCCAGCTCCCCTCTCATGCCTTCACAGCCCCCTTCTTATACTTCTTCTCCTTCTTCTCTTTATTTTTATACTGTTGAAAAAGCTACTTACTTAACTACTAAACCAGGTTCGCTTCTTAATAAACAGACACCACACAAACTGTTTGGTAGACCAGATCAAAACTTTACTTAACATCGGCCGATGGAAGGAGGGAGGATTCCAGTCAAGTGACCATTACAGACACTTGACTGTCCTCCGTTCACCTCCCTGAACAACAGAATTACATTACCTTAAATAGGGTTTTTTTGTCCCCTTAGCACATTTCAGACATTAGTCATGGTCAGAGGTACAGGAAAGGGTTTCCACAGAATGCATCACATCAAAGGCCTTTTGTTTACATAGTACAAGATAACATTGGCCATTTGGTTTACAACATTTTATCTTCACAGAGATCACCCTAGCTCTCGCTGCTTTCTCTCTGTCATTTGGTCCTTCATAAACATAGGCCATTTGGTTTATGGCATCTTACTTCAAAGATGTGACTAGCTGTTTCTTTCTGCTTGTCCCTTGGGAGACAATGCTATGGTGTTTATTATCCCACACACTGCAACCTGAGGCAAGCCTAATTTGACACTAAATATAAGCTATAAGCTAGCCCAGAAACCTATTTAATATCTTTTTATATTTTAACTAAAATTCAGCTTCATCATTCCATCCTTTTATCAAATTTTTGATAACAACTACAGTCCTTGCTGAGTACATACGAAAGACTCATCAGACAAATTAATAGTACACTAGTAACACAATCATTTCATAGTGGACAATCGTTCCACAAGTCCCTCCAAACATTTTAAATGGCCACCAACCTCCCCCGAACGTGACACTAAGATACTACCATAGGACAGGAAAAGGATCATAAAAATTGCTCAGCCTTTATTCGGCTTCGCTTGGAATTCCCCGTGTGCTGGTGTAACTGGTTCATGCTTCTCTTGTGTGGCACTGCATTTGCAACATAACAATGCCTGTCACAAATATACTGTTTCCTAAAAATACACCAGTGCCTTGGTTGTGGCAAAAACAGGTAGATTTAACTGGCCTTTGCAGACCTCTTACTGTCTGTAGTCAGGTATCTTTGCTGCGCTTGTCATGTTTGACTTCAATCTTGTTTAAAAGGAGGTGTGTACCATCCTTTAAATGTGGGTTAGTCTGCAAGCTTGCCAGCCTGAAGAAAGTTCAGTCCATGTGGGCTGGGCCACCCCAGAATAAAGGGAGCATCCATAGCCCATCGTCCTTGTTTCCACAAACTGTTCACTGTCAATCAAATGTATCCAGCGACGATGATCTTCAATCTTTACAGCAGTTCATGTTGTTAGCAACACTTGGTTGTTCTTTTCAATACAGTCTCAATTTCTTCTTGTCCCAGCACCATCATCGTATAGCTTTTATGGCCTTGGTCACTGGTTTCCAGCAAAAGCTCCTCCAACCTGGGAATGTAGATCTGGCAAGACATGGGTTAATTGCCGTCCATACATAATTAGTTAATTGCCCAGGGCCTGTAAGTGGCTTCCCCCCCCCCCTCTCCAGGGGGTGGACACCGCAGCTTTTCCTGTATCAATAAAAAGTTGTAAATCTTGTTCCCAGCTGAGTTTCTCCAGCACTTTTGTCTTCCTTTGATCCTCGTATCTCAGTTCCTTCTTAACACTTCCCTGTGAACTTATTCTTTAATTCGATTATATCCGAAGAGGCTCTCTCCACCTGAATATTCAATTCTCCAAATATGTTCTCTTCCCCAATCTACTTTATGTTCTTACCTTTCATCCCTCATTGTGAGTTCCCTCAAACCCCCTTTTGTAAGTCATAAGACAATTTTTCATCTACCTAATTTCCCTCACACAGCCCATGCTTCAACATCTTTTTGTTTGCTTGAAAACAGTAATCTTGCTTCATTTGCATTTTAAAAGACAACCTCTGTTATCATATCAAAACAATCTTTCCTAAAAGAACTCACTCAGAATCAGTAATCAATAATACATTTTCTTTTTCTCTGTAATTTTGACATTTCCAATCTCATTTAACACTTTAATCGGGATGAGTCTTTTTTAAACTTGGTTCAAAAGATTTATAATCAACCAACACATTTTATCATTCGAGTATAGCTCCGCCCCCCCATTCATGCCTGTTTCTTAACGGAGCACACCATAAACTGTCCATTTGCATTTTAAAGGACAAACTTCTTAAAGCGACACACAACTTTGCTCATTGCTTTGAATTTCACACATTCCACATACAAAAAACATTGCTTTACAATCAGTACATATACAAAAACATTGTTTTACCAGCAGTATATAATATTTCATCTTCAAAGACATCTCTTTGTAATTTACTTTCCCTTTTTCTGACAAGACTTCTGTTTACCAAAATCCTGGTTACCTAACCCTAATTGGACATTGATCCAGATCATGATTAGTCAGACTCCCCTTGACTTTTCAGTCTCCCTAGCTCTTTCCTCATTTCTCCATCAAATTTCCCTTCATCCCCAATTTTTTTTATAACATAGTTGCCTGTCAGAAAAAGGATTTACCTCCGGGGTAATTTTGTTTTGCAATCCCCATTGACTCTTTCCACCATCCCAGATGCCTGTAGGTGGTGTACACAGTGAAATTGCTGTTGAATCTTAAAATGTGCACATTTGTCCTTATTAACAGTGGTTAAAATAAGGACCATTGTCTGAGCTTATGACATTAGGTAGGCCAAACCTGGGAATAACTTCTCTTAACAACAATGTTACCATAGTTTCAGCAGTATTATTAGTGGTTGGTAGAGCTTCACTCCACCTGCTAAAATAAATCTAAAATCACTAAGCAATATTTATAACACTGGGCCCTTGGTATTTCAATAAAATCAATCTGTATACATTCAAACGATCGTGATGGCATTGGCGTCACCCCTGAGGGTATCTTAAAATGGTTTGCCTGGATTACTTTGTTGGCAAATTTTACATTCAGAGGCCTGCCACCACATTTCCTTTGTTATCCTATCATTCCCTCCTTACCAGCATGGGTAAGACGGGTAAAAATGTATCGAATACACCAACTTGTCCAAGCGGGGTGTGCTGTATCAATGGCACAGCCCTCTTGTTTCCATAGTTATATTATATATAAGAGGCGTCCCTCTGTAATGTACATACCTCCTTCATGTTTGGCAGGACCGTTCTATTTGCTAGCATCTGTTTCCGTGCTGTCACTATGCATTTGGATGTACAGGCTGCATTGTTTGGATACACTATCGGCAACGCATTGCCTTTTGCTATAGGGTCCCCAGCACCAGTGTGTGCAGTACATTTAACAATGACCAGCTGTTCTGGTAGCATCAATGCGTTAAACAAATTACGCACAGAAAGGCATTCCCGTGCTCCCAATCCTGGGGAGCTTTGTAAGGTCAGAACTTCGAGGTATATGGATATTACTGACGGAACTGTCCCAGGTAAAGATGCCATTGCTACTGGTAGGACATAGGGAGGTGGACATCTCCCAAGATTATCTAACTCCTCATCTTCATTACCAAATAGGGTCGTCGTGCCAGACATGAAGTCTCCTCCAGAGGATTTACCAGTACTGGGTTTATTTTTTACTAACCATCACCTGTTTCTCACCTCCTGTCTGTCTTTTAATTATTTCCTCTTGTTCCTCTGCCCACTGGCATTCTAGTTGCAATACGTTCCATCCTTTCCTAGTGCTTTCCTTGTTTCTTAACTCTATACCCTTCTTACATACAGTATCCATCTAACTTCGAACTCTACTTTCCTCATGCTTCTCCTCTGTTCCTGCTTTCCATGTTATAATTCCTTTCTTCCATTTCTTTCCTGTCTTCCTTTCCCATATAAATGTCTCTACATTCCATGTTCCCCCTACTGGCCAGGCTTCATCCCCTAACCGTTTGGTCAACTTGTAACTTAACATTCTAAATTTCTTATTATACTTAGGATTCAAATAACACATATGTTGGACTGTTATCCAGAGCATTCCCCATAGATAGATAGAAAGAAGAGAAAGAGAAAACAGACTTCTTAATTCCGAATCGTTCCAAATATATCAACCAGGCCGACTCGCTACTCGAGACCCCAGTTTCTCAATTTGGCTGACTTTTTAACTCTTTAATATACGACCCAAGTGTCTCAACGAAGCCGACTCGCTAACCAAGACCCCCCGTTTCTCAACCTGGCAGACGTCTTATCCCTTAAAATAAGCCCCAAGTGTCTCAACGAAGCAGACCCGCTATCCGTGACCCCCGTTTCTCAACCTGGCAGACTCCTTAACTCTTAAAATAAGCCCCAAGTGTCTCAACGAAGCAGACCCGCTATCCGTGACCCCCGTTTCTCAACCTGGCAGACTCCTTAACTCTTTAATATACAACGCCACTTATTTCTGAATCCGACATCTCTTCGGATGTCTCAATAAACCAGACGCACACCTCAACCCCCATTCAACCCGACAAATCACGGATGTCTCAACGAGGCCGATGAGCCCTTAGTAGAGATAGAGATAAAAAACAGAAAACAAAGAGAGATAGAAAGAGAAACCGCTCAAGTCCTTCTTAAAAATACCCAAGCCCTTCTTAAAAATACATGCACATTCTGTCTTAAAAATACATACACAATCCCTTCTTAAAAAAAACATATAAAGCCCAACTGGTCTTACCTTTGTCTGTTTCTAAGAACCTCGGCAGGGAACCAATTCAATGTCTGATGAAGGATCACAGATGTTCCCGGGAGTTTCTAGGGAGTCGGTCTGACAAGGGGGCCGATAGAGCTCAGTTATCTCCCTTCCAATCCCGGCAACCTCTGCAACCTCTTGCACAGTCAGCTGTTGATGTGGTCCCAGCGAGGCCTGCATAACTACGCCAATGAAAAAGCTACTTACTTAACTACTAAACCAGGTTCGCTTCTTAATAAACAGACACCACACAAACTGTTTGGTAGACCAGATCAAAACTTTACTTAACATCGGCCGATGGAAGGAGGGAGGATTCCAGTCAAGTGACCATTACAGACACTTGACTGTCCTCCGTTCACCTCCCTGAACAACAGAATTACATTGCCTTAAATAGGGTTTTTTTGTCCCCTTAGCACATTTCAGACATTAGTCATGGTCAGAGGTACAGGAAAGGGTTTCCACAGAATGCATCACATCAAAGGCCTTTTGTTTACATAGTACAAGATAACATTGGCCATTTGGTTTACAACATTTTATCTTCACAGAGATCACCCTAGCTCTCGCTGCTTTCTCTCTGTCATTTGGTCCTTCATAAACATAGGCCATTTGGTTTATGGCATCTTACTTCAAAGATGTGACTAGCTGTTTCTTTCTGCTTGTCCCTTGGGAGACAATGCTATGGTGTTTATTATCCCACACACTGCAACCTGAGGCAAGCCTAATTTGACACTAAATATAAGCTATAAGCTAGCCCAGAAACCTATTTAATATCTTTTTATATTTTAACTAAAATTCAGCTTCATCACTGTCCTTGACTTCCCTTATCAGTCCATTGCTCCCCTTCGAATCTCTCTTCCCCTTTGGAACATAGCTTTTAAGGCATATATTCGTGGACAAATTATTTCATACTACGCGGGATTTAAAAAACAACTAAAAATGAAATATGTACATTGGCTGATGAGATTAAAGAAATTGATTAAAAGCTATTCAATAGCTCCTAGTCTAGAGCTCTATAAGAATAGAGTTGAACTTCAACTGAGACATGATTTGGTATTAGTATCACCGATTGAGAATCAGCTACTTAAAACCAAAAGTCAATTTTATATACATGGCGATAAATCTGGCAAATTACTCGCCAATCAGTCGAAAGCTGTGTCAGCCAAACGTCAGATTATTAAAGTGAGTAAACGGGATGGTACATTGAATGTAGACCATGATGAAATTAATAAATCCTTCCAGGAATTTTATACCTCCCTATACCAATCAGAATTTCCTACTGAATCCAATATAATGCATGAGTTTTTTAACATAGAAACATAGAAATTAGGTGCAGGAGTAGGCCATTCAACCCTTCAAGCCTGCACCGCCATTCAATATGATCATGGCTGATCATCCAACACAGTATCCTGTACCTGCCTTCTCTTCATAACCCCTGATCCCTTTAGCCACAAGGGCCACATCTAACTCCCTCTTAAATATAGCCAATGAACTTGCCTCAACTACCTTCTGTAGCAGAGATTTCCAGAGATTTACCACTTTCTGTGTGAAAAATGTTTTTCTCATCTCAGTCCTAAACGATTTCCCCCTTATCCTTAAACTGTGACCACTTGTTCTGGACTTCCCCGACATCGGGAACAATCTTCCTGGATCTAGCCTGTCCAACCCCTTAAGAATTTTGTAAGTTTCTATAAGATCGCCCCTCAATCTTCTAAATTCTAGCGAGTACAAGCCGAGTCTATCCATTCTTTCTTCATATGAAAGTCCTGACATCCCAGGAATCAGTCTGGTGAACCTTCTCTGTACTCCCTCTATGGCAAGAATGTATTTTCTCAGATATGGAGACCAAAACTGTACGCAATACTCCAGGTGTGGTCTCCTGTACCACTGCAGTAGAACCTCCCTGCTCCTATACTCAAATCCTTTTGCTATGAATGCTAACATACCATTCGCTTTCTTCACTGCCTGCTGCACCTGCATGCCCATTTTCAATGACTGGTGTACCATGACACCCAGGTCTCGTTGCATCTCCCCTTTTCCTAATCGGCCACCATTCAGATAAAGAAACTGAACTTGCCAAATTTACCACATAATGAGTCTCTGTTGTTAGATGAACCCATCACGGAGGAAGAAATACAGAAAGCAATCCTTTCGATGAATTCTGGTAAAGCTCCCGGTCTGGATGGGGTTACAGTGGAATATATAAAGTATTTTTCGAGTTTACTGTCCCACTGGCTATGCACGTTTTTAAATAAGCCTTTTTAATGAATATATTACCACAATTCTTTTATGAAGCATCTATTTCTTTAATTCTTAAAAAAGATAAAGACCCTACTGAAGTGACATCATATAGACCTATATCACTGTTAAATGTAGATTCCAAAATTCTTTCAAAATATTAGCTATGTGATTGACTTTCATATGAAGAAAGACTGGATAGACTCGGCTTGTACAAGCTAGAATTTAGAAGATTGAGGGGGGATCTTATAGAAACTTACAAAATTCTTAAGGGGTTGGACAGGTTAGATGCAGGAAGATTGTTCCCGATGTTGGGGAAGTCCAGAACTAGGGGTCACAGTTTAAGGATAAGAGATGAGAAAATCATTTTTTACACAGAGAGTGGTGAATCTGTGGAATTCTCTGCCACAGATGGTAGTTGAGGCCAGTTCATTGGCTATATTTAAGAGGGAGTTAGATGTGGCCCTTGTGGCTAAAGGGATCAGGGGGTATGGAGAGAAGGCAGGGATGGGATACCGAGTTGGGTGATCATCCATGATCATATCGAATGGCGGTGCAGGCTCGAATGGCCCCACTCCTGCACCTATTTTCTATGTTTCTGTGATTAGAAAATATTTTACCGCAAATTATTTCTGAAGATCAGACAGGTTTTATTAAAAATCGTTACTCATACTTTAATGTTAGGAGATTAATGAATATTGTATATACAGCGTGAAATAAAACTCTAGAATGTGTCATTTCACTCAATGCTGAGAAGGCATTTGATAGATTAGTTTGGGAATATTTATTCAATACACTTGAAACATTTATGATTGGTCCAAAATGTATCTCTTGGATCAAGCTGATATATCATATACCTCAAGCTTCTGTACTTACCAGTAATCAGAATCCCCTTTTTTCGGGCTCTTTCGAGGTAATCGACGGGCTGTCCTTTATTGTTTGATATCACTTTGGAACCTTTGGCCACCGCTATTAGGGAATCCCACTAATATTTTGGTATTGGTTGGTGAGAATAAGACGCATAAACTATCTCTCTATGCAGATGATCTGTTATTATTTATCTCTAACCCGGAAAATCTATTCCTGCGATAGTAGCATTACTTAATCAAGTTAGTAGTTTTTCTGGTTATAAACTAAATCTAAGTAAGAGTGAGCTTTTTCCATTAAACAATCACATTTTGAATTATGGACAGTTTCCATTTAGATTGACTACCGACTGTTCTACTTATTTAGGCATTAAGATTACCAAGACACACAAGGATCTATTTAAAGCCAATGTTATGCCCCTAATTGACCACATCAGACAACAGTTTACTAAATGGTCACCAATGTCCTTGTATCTAATCGGCCGAATCAATGCTATTAAAATGTTTATCCTGCAAACATGCTTGTATTTATTTCAGACATTTATTTATTTTACTTTTCTTTACATCAGTTGGAAGCTGCATACTAAATCTCGTTGCACTGACGTGCAATGACAATAAAATATATTATTATTATACCTGTTATTAATGTAATCCTGATCCCTATGTATCAATATCACTGTGATGTTTATCATTATTGGTTTTTTTTGTGTTGTTTTGTTTTTGTTTTTGAAAAAAACTAATAAAAAGATTTTTTAAAAAAGAAAGGAACATAGCCGTGCTGTCCTCCACTTCTGTAGGCTGCGTCCAGTCCACGTGCTCGACCTCCTGGAACAGTGCCCGGTCCAGCCGGGCACCAGACTGCTGCGGGGCCTCCAGCGGCCCCCCCCCGTCAAGGCCTTTTAGCCCCTTCCACAGCCTGTCTGTGCACAGGCCCTCCCTCCCCTCCAGGCGGGTTTCCAGTCAGCAGTACCCTGTAGCTCTAGTCCAGAGGTCGGCAACCTTGTTCTGCATAGGGGCCAGGACGCATGTCTGTGAGCAGATGGCGGGCCACATGTAATCACGTGAACCCATGGATGGCAGGCATCAAATCACATGTACAAAGAAGGTAGACAAAAACGCTGGAGAAACTCAGCGGGTGAGGCAGCCTCATGCAATCCTTGCGTGTCTCACCCGCTGAGTTTCTCCAGCATTTTGTCTGCCTTCGATTTTTCCAGCATCTGCAGTTCTTTCATAGAAACACAGAAATTAGGTGCAGGAGTAGGGCATTCGGCCCTTCGAGCCTGCAGCGCCATTAAATATGATCATGGCTGATCATCCAACTCAGTATACTGTCCCTGCCTTCTCTCCATACCGCCTGATCCCTTTAGCCACAAGGGCCACATCTAACGCCCTCTTAAATATAGCCAATGAACTGGCCTCAACTACCTTCTGTGGCAGAGAATTCCAGAGAATGTTTTTCTCATCTCGGTCCTAAAAGATTTCCCCCTGATCCTTAAACTGTGACCCCTTGTTCTGGACTTCCCCAATATCGGGAACAATCTTCCTGCATCTAGCCTGTCCAACCGCTTAAGAATGTTGTACGTTTCTATAAGATCCCCCCTCAATCTTCTAAATTCTAGCGAGTACAAGCCGAGTCTATCCAGTCTTTCTCCATATGAAAGTCCTGACATCCCAGGAACCAGTCTGGTGAACCTTCTCTGTACTCCTTCTATGGCAAGAATGTATTTTCTCAGATTAGGAGACCAAAACTGTTCTTAGCCGAATGGCGTACCCCTGCACCTATTTTATAGGTTACCTCCTCCCCTCCCCTGCATTGATTGCAGCTTCTGCCTCCCCTCCCACTGCCCAGTCTTGAGTTCATCGTCTTTGGGACGCGAGGGGAAACCCACGCGGTCGCAGGGAGAATGTGCAAACGCCACATAGACAGCACCCAAAGTCAGGATCAAAGCCGTGTCTCTGACTCTGGGAGACGGCAGGTCTACTCGCTACATTGTGTGCTGCCCTAGAACCCTATTCCACAAGATGGTGCAGTGGAAGCTATATCCATCTCTCCCCCATCCTATTCTCCGACCAGCCTGACTGTCCCCCTGGTTATATTTTACTTTGTACGCCTCATTGTCACCTTCACCTCAGCCAACAATGACCCATTCTACATTTTCCTTGAACCTTGTCCCCTTTGATCTTGCGTTTCACACCTTACCCTTCCATATCTCCGTGTCTCACTCTCCCGACTCTCAGTTTGAAGAAGGGTCTCGACCCGAAACCTCACGCATTCCTTCTCTCCAGAGATGCTGCCTGTCGTGCTGAGTTACTCCAGCTTATTGTGTCCATCTTGGGGGAAACCTCCAGATGTGACGCCACCCCTTCCTGCCCCCACCACAGATGCCGCCTGACCCACGAGGCCCTCCAGCACTTTGTCCCTCCCCCCCCCCCCCCCCCCCGCCTGCAGATCTACCCTAACACACAACACAAGAAGATAAGACACAAAAAGGTGGAGTAACTCAGTGGGTCAGGCAGCATCTCTGAAGAAACAGAATAGAAACAGAGAGAATAGGTGTGACACATTCCCCTACCCTGCCACAATGTCACAGACTGAGTCTAGAAGTGTGAGGGGGGACCTCATTGAAACATACCGAACAGTGAAAGGTTCGGATAGAGTGGATGTGGAGAGGATGTTACATAGAAACTTAGAAAATAGATGCAGAAGTAGGCCATTCGGCTCTTCGAGCCAGCACCACCATTCAACATGATCATGGCTGATCATCCAGAATCAGTACCCCGTTCCTGCTTTTCCCCCATATCCCTTGATTCCGTTAGCCCCAAGAGCTAAATCTAACTCTCTCTTGAAAACATCTAGTGAATTGGCCTCCACTGCCTTCTGTGCCAGAGAATTCCATCGATTCACAACTTTCTGGGTGAAATTGTTTTTCCTCATCTCAGTCCTAAATGGCCTTCCCCTTATTATTAAACTGTGACTATTAAACTGTTCTGCCCCCCCCCCTCCCACCCCCACCCCCCCCCAAACATGGCAAATATTTTTCCTGTATCTAGCCTGTCCAATCCCATAAGGATTTTATATGTTTCTATAAGATTCTATCAGAATGGGTGACTTTTCGGGCCGAGACCCTTCTTCAGACAAGGACGAGGTGGGACAGATGGAGCCTGGTATCTCCCGTTTGGAAGTTTTTTGGTGAATTATTTAATCCCGATCGGCCTGACCTTTGTCCGGGTTTCTGTCTCCAGCCAGCACGTAAACAGGCCATTCGGCCCATCAGGCAACTGCCAGCCACCCCTCCACACCCATTAACCCACAAACCTGCATGCCTTTGAAGTGTGGGAGGAAACCCATGTAGTCACAGAGAGGACGTGCAAACTCCAAACAGACAGAGATACAGCGTGGAAACAGAACCTTCAGTCCACGCCGACCATTGAACACACTAGATATCCCACTTTCTCATCCACTCCCTACACACTAGGGGACAATTTATTAGTTTCCACTAGTGGGGGAGTCTAGGACTAGAAGTCATAGCCTCAGAATTAAAGGACATTCTTTTAGGACGGAGATGAGGAGAAATTTCATTTGTCAGAGGGTGGCCTGTGGAGTTAATCTGTAGAATCCGCCTGTGGAATTCTTTGCCACGGCAGGCCGTGGAGGCCATGTCAATGGATATATTTAAGACAGAGATACAATGCCTTCCATAATGTTTGGGACAAAGACACATCATTTATTTATTTGCCTCTGTACTCCACAATTTGAGATTTGTAATCGAAAAAAAATCACATGTGGTTAAAGTGCACATTGTCAGTATTATTTAAGGGTATTTTTATTCATTTTAGTTTCACCATGTAGAAATCACAGTTGTGTTTTTACAAAGTCCCCCCATTTCAGGGCACCATAATGTTTGGGACACGTGGCTTCACAGGTGTTTGTAATTGCTCAGGTGTGTTTAAATGACTCCTTAATGCAGGTATAAGAGAGCTCTCAGCACCTAGTCTTTCCTCCAGTCTTTCCATCACCTTTGGAAACTTTTATTGCTGTTTATCAACATGAGGATCAAAGTTGTGCCAATGAAAGTCAAAGAAGCCATTATGCGACTGAGAAACAAGAATAAAACTGTTAAGAGACATCAGCCAAACCTTAGGCTTACAAATCAACTGTTTGGAACATCATTAAGAAGAAAGGGAGCACTGGTGAGCTCACTAATCACAAAGTGACTGGCAGGCCAAGGAAGACCTCCACAGCTGATGACAGAAGAATTCTCTCTATAGTAAAGAAAAATCCCCAAACACCTGTCTGACAGATCAGAAACACTCTTCAGGAGTCAGGTGTGGATTTGTCAATGACCACTGTCCGCAGAAGACTTCATGAACAGAAATAGAGGCTACACTGCAAGATGCAAACCACTGGTTAGCCGCAAAAATCAGTTTGCCAAGAAGTACTTAAAAGAGTACCCACAGTTCTTGAAAAAGGTCTTGTGGACAGGTGAGACGAAGATTAACTTCTATCGGAGTGATGGCAAGAGCAAAGTATGGAGGAGAGAAGGAACTGCCGAAGATCCCAAGCATACCACCTCATCGGTGAAACACGATGGTGGTGGTGTTATGGCCTGGGCATGTATGGCTGCTGAAGGTACTGGCTCACTTATCTTCATTGATGACACAACTACTGAAGGGAGTAGCATGATGAATTCTGAAGTGTATAGACACATCTTATCTGCTCAAGTTCAAACAAATGCCTCAAAATTCATTGGCCGGTGGTTCATTCTACAGCAAGACAATGATCCTAAACATACTGTTAAAGCAACAAAGGAGTTTTTCAAGGCTATAAAATGCTCAATTCCTGAGTGGCCAAGTCAATCACCCAATTGGTGGCCTATGTATAAACACTCCTGTAATATCTACATGGTAAAACCAAAATGTGTAAAAATGGCCTTTATTAAAATCTGACAATGTGCACTTTAACCACATGTGATTTTTTTCTTTTACAAATCTCAAATTGTGGAGCAAATTGGCCATGGTCATATTAAATTACAGTGTGAGGACACAGGTGGCCTACTCTTACTCTTGTCCCTTTTGTGTTATGGTGTAAAGGGGTAGAGTGCTTTGGGATGTGATTCTAGAGCAGAGTAATTCTAGAGATAAGGTCCAAAATAGGAGATTAGTGGGCAAAATTAGGGCACATGGTATTGGGGGTAGAGTGCTGACATGGGAGAAGTGGTTGGCAGATAAGGAACAAACAGTTGGGATTAACGGGTCCCTTTCAGAATGGCAGGCAGTGACTAGTGGGGTACCGCAAGGCTCGGTGCTGGGACCCCAGCTATTTACAATATACATCAATGATTTGGATGAATAGTTTCAAAATAACATTAGCAAATTTGCAGATGACACAATGTTGGATGGCAGTGTGGACTGTGAGGAGGATGCTATGAGAATGCAGGGTGAATTGGACAGGTTGTGGGAGCGGGCAGATGCATGGCAGATGAAGTTTAATGCGGATAAATGTGAGGTTATCCACTTTGGTATCAGAAAAAGGAAGGCAGTTTACTATCTAAATGGCATCAAGTTGGGAAAAGGGGAAGTACAACGGGATCTGGGGGTCCTTGTACATCAGTCTATGAAAGTAAGTACAGAGCCCTAGTGAGACCACACCTGGAGTATTGTTTGCAGTTTTGGTCCCCTAATTTGATGAAGGACATTCTTGCTATTGAGGAAGTGCAGCATAGGTTTAGAAGGTTAATTCCCGGGATGGCGGGACTGTCATATGCTGAAAGAATGGAGCAGTTTTGCTTGTACACTCTGGAGTTTAGAAGGATGAGAGGAGATCTCATTGAAACATATAAGATTGTTAATTTGAGTATAGGAGCAGGAAGGTTCTACTGCAGTTGTACAGGGTCTTGGTGAGATCACACCTGGAGTATTGTGTACAGTTTTGGTCTCCTAATCTGAGGAAATACATTCTTGCCATAGAAGGAATACAGAGAAGGTTCACCAGACTGATTCCTGGGATGGCAGGACTTTCATATGAAGAAAGACTGGATAAACTCGGCTTGTACTCGCTAGAATTTAGAAGATTGAGGGGGGATCTTATAGAAACTTACAAAATTCTTAAGTGGTTGGACAGGCTAGATGCAGGAACATTGTTCCCGATGTTGGGGAAGTCCAGAACAAAGGGTCACAGTTGAAGGATAAGGGGGAAATATTTTAGGACCGAGATGAGAAAAACATTTTTCACACAGAGAGTGGAACTCTCTGCCACAGAAGGTAGTTGAGGCCAGTTCGTTGGCCATATTTAAGAGGGAGTTAGATGTGGCCCTTGTGGCTCAAGGGATCAGGGGGTATGGAGAGAAGGCAGGTATGGGATACTGAGTTGGATGATCAGCCATGATCATATTGAATGGCGGTGCAGGGTAAAAGGGCCGAATGGCCTACTCCTGCACCTATTTTCTATGTTTCTATGTTTCCCCGTCCGGAATGCCTTTGATGAAAATAATCCTTGTTACAACTCATTTAATTCTCAACTTCAATCCCAGAACCAAGACAAAAAGCCCATTCTGTAAGTACATTGAATAAAGGTCACACATGAGACCAGCAAAATACGTACATAGTTGAATAACAAGATACAGTTTTGCCAATTCCTCTCTACGCCGCATCTGCTCCCAGGATGAGGTGTTCCACACCAGGGCATCGCAAATGTCTTCATTCTTCAGGGAATGGGGGTTCCCCTCCCCTACTACAAATGATGCTCGCACCAGGGTCTCCTCCATACCCCGTAACACTGCTCTCTCTCCCCATCCCCCCACTCGCAACAAGGGCAGAGTCCCCCTAGTCCACACATTTCACCTCACTAGCCGTCACATACAACAAGTAATCCTCCGTCAGTTTCGCCACCTCCAACGTGACCCCACCACTCGCCTCATCTTCCCATATCCCCCCCCCCCCCCCCCGTCCACCTTCCGCAAAGACCGCTCCCTCCGTAACTCCCTTGTCAATTCTTCCCGACCCTCCCGCACCACCCCTTCCCCGGGCACTTTCCCTTGCAACCGCAAGAGATGCTACACTTGTCGCTTTACCTCCCCCCTCGACTCCATTCCACAGACTTACTACTCTAAGTGTGAAAATGTGTTTCCTCTCCTCCATTCTAATGCCTTACCTCTTATTGTTATTGGCCCTTGGTTCTGGATTCCTCCAACATCGGGAACATGTTTCCTGCCTCCTGCCTATTGTGTGCAGTTTTGGTCCCCTAATTTGAGGAAGGACATTCCTGCTATTGAGGGAGTGTAGCGTCGGTTTACAAGGTTAGTTCCCGGGATGCGGGACTGTCACATGCTGAGAGAATGGAGCAGCTGGGCTTGTACACTCTGGAGTTTAGAAGGATGAGAGGGCATCTCATTGAAACATATATGATTGTTAAGGGCTTGGACACGCTAGAGGCAGGAAACATGTTCCCGATGTTGGGGGAGTCCAGAACGAGGTTGGGGGTGTCCAGGGGCCACAGTTTAAGAATATTAAGAAAGGAGTAAGGCATTTAGAACGGAGACGAGGAAACGCTTTTTCTCACAGAGAGTTGTGAGTCTGTGGAATTCTCTGCCTCGGAGGGCAGTGGAGGCCGGTTCTCTGGATGAGCTAGATAGGGCTCTTAAAAATAGCGGAGTCAGGGGATATGGGGAGAAGGCATGAACGGGGTACCGATTATGGATGATCAGCCATGATCACATTAAATGGCGGTGCTGGCTCGAAGGGCCGAATGGCCTACTCCTGCACCTATTGTCTGTTTTCTATAGAGCAACCAGGTTTGGAGGTGAGATTTTAATGAGTCCGCTTTAATGTTTCCCTCTCACATTACCCTCTTGTGATTTTATAAACCTACATAAGGTCATCCCCTTACCTCCTTTGCTTTCACTTTTACAACTTTTCATATAACAAATGAATAAAGATAAAACGTCAATAATGCCTTACTTTTGATGAAATGCAGCGAGCAAACGCGATAATTCCTGATATTTTAGATCTTTATATCTCCACGGCGAATGTCCGCTAACCACTTCCGCTGTTGTTGCCCCTTCAGCTCCCTCTTGTATTTACCTTAGTTTTTCTTTATCTTCTGGACTGTAAAGTAAGATAACTGTGCCTCACGGTCACCCCGACTGGCACAGTTATTTACAGCTCAAAAACGGGCCATTTTCGCGGTTTTTAACGGGTGTGAAAGTGCGCGTTTCCAGCATCTATAACATGTACCGGAAGTGACGCTTGTACCCCAGTTGGATTTTGCGGTCACGTGGGTGAGGATCTATGATCCAGTGACCTTTCGTGAAATCACCCTATTCGGTAGGTATGTTGCAAAGGGTACCTGAAGCGTCGCTGAAAATCTGTCCCAGCCCGTGTGCGCGATTTTGGCGCCGTTTAGAGGGGGGCTGGTTTAAAACGCGATTTCCCCTAGGCTGTTCAAATCGAGGATGTTCAGCCTAGTTAATTATTCACGAAAAATCGCTGGATGATTCCGTCGCTTTAGCTATTATTACTTTTAAGGGCTTTATCTAATTGTTATAGTAGTGTAAAAATTAACCTCTAAACCCCCGACCGCCGGCAACGGGTCGGATCTCATACAGGGGACAACAGAAGGTACGCGGTTTATTTTTACATTAAAAAGGGCTTCTTAAGATCCCTTTATACAAAGTTTAATGTTGCGAGTCGCTAATTTTGGGCCCATTATATCCCGCAGTATTTTTCTGGGCATTTGGGGCACAAATCTACCGCAATGCGAACGTTCTAAACCAGCGCTTTCACAGGATCCCACTAGAAAGCTGATTATATGGACTTTAATTTACAGCAATTGAACACTAAATTCTTTCCATTTGGCCTATAAATTAATGTAAATGAGATTTAAAAATCATGTTTTATTGTGAATTATTTGTGAATATTATTTGGACACTTAGGCTATTTAAAAATGTTAATCATTTATTAAGAAATAGATAGATGTTTAGATCTAGTAATTGAAGTTTGGAATTAGCTACAATTGGGTAACTAACTAATTATATGCTTTAATTTCAGGTCATCCAAGTAAGATTGTTTTATATTTGTTTCAAAATGCTTCAATCTATGATAACTGAAAATTTCATTCAGTTCTCTTATTTTTAAGAAAGTTATGGGCTTTTGACTGTTCACGATCACAGCTTTTTGTTATGTCCATAGAAAATCAATAGGGAACAAGATGCTCATTTCCGAGTATGAAAATGGCCATAACTTTTTAAATACTTGAGATATGAAAGTGAATTAGGTGTCAAATTAAACTTATTTTTATGCTTTATCTGATGGGATAAATTGCAGACTTGATTTTTTAAATCTCAAAATGTTGTAACATTGCTACTAGTTTAGTTTAGAGATACAGAAACTGGCCCTTCGGCCCATCCAGTCCCTTCTGTTCCATCGGCCGGGATGGTCGGTTGCCCCCGCGGACCCAACCGTCCCGACCCACAGCCAGAGCACTGGCTGCACCCGCTGGCCACACCGTCCCGAGCCATAGCCGGGGTGCCCCCGACCCACAGCTGGAGCCGCCGTCGAACATGCTTGTGCACCTTCTGGTAGAAGGTGAGCGCGCTCTATCGCTTTTTCCCTGTGGGTTTACGAGTTTTGTCTGCCGCGTTTCATTGCCCTGCTCGTTTTCATTCCTTCACTTCTGGGGCGTCACCTGATGGTCAGACCACTTACAGTCGAGCCCACGTCAGTGGTTACAACAACTGTCACGTGACGTCATGGGTTAAGGCGAGTGTCCTGCTGCATCAACAGATCTTACCTTGAGATCACCAGTCTACAGGCAGCTGAGCTCAAGTCAACACCCTCGCTCAGCAGCAGCAGCAGCAGCAGCAGCAGCAGCAATGACTCAATATGTTAGAGAGTCCCAACGCACATGTATGTCAAACTTATCACACCAAATAAAGTAAATGTTTGACCACGAAGTTTGGACAGTGTTTTATTTTGGGAAGTCTAACGTGGGCAGGACCTACACAGTGAATGGTAGTGTTCTGGGTAGTGTTGTAGAGCAGAGGGATCAAGGTGTACAGGTACAGAGTCCCTGAACGTGGCCTCACAGGTAGATAAGGTGGTCAAGAAGGCTTTGGCACATTGGCCTTCATCGGTCGGGCTTTTGAGTAGGATCCAGAGGTGAGGGGGTTACAGAGAAAGTGAGGGGTGTTGGGGTCAGGGGGGGGGAGGGGGGGGAGGGGTTACAGACACGGGAGAGGGGGTGTAGGGGCCGGGTACGTTTGACAACTGGTACAAGAGTGAATCTTACTGCTAATTTTCGAGTCTGGTACAGAAACAGTTGTTACTCACTGCATTCGTCCCCACAGACAGCTGAGGAGCGGAGAAAAGTAGGAAGGAGTTTAGTTAATAACAAGTGATTCAAGGATCTAAACCCTCCCTCCCTCCTCAACGCTCCTCCCTCCCACTCTCCCTCCCTCCCTCCCTCCCACTCTCCCTCCCTCCTCAACGCTCCTCCCTCCCACTCTCCCTCCCTCCCTCCCGCAGTGCGGCGCTCCCTCCTCACTACAAGATGAAAGGAATACGGAAGATTGGGAAATATTTAGCCTCTGACCTGATTTTAATTTAACTTGGAGAAAGGCATGTAACATATCCAGGGGTTCATAATCTGTGGAGATAGAATGTACTAAATTCCAATCTTTAATCCAACTTACTTCATCTCCCCGGCTAATATCAGGTAATTCAGCTGAACCGTCCTCTCACCAACTAGAGAACAGTCCTGACCTCACATCTACCCCATTGGGGACCCTCGGACTATCTTTAATCGGACTTTACCTTGCACTAAACGTTATTCCCTTCATCCTGTATCTGTACACTGCGGACCATTGTAATCATATACAGTCTTTCTGCTGACTGTTTAGCACGCAACAAAAACGCTTCTCACTGTACCTCGGTACACGTGACAATAAACTAAACTAACTCAAGTTGAACTTAACTGAACTAAACTCAATTAATGAAAATTAAACTAAATTAAATTAATCTAAATTAAACTAAACTAAATTAAACTAAACTGAACTAAATTAATCTAAACTAAACTAAATTATGTAAGTTAAGTTAAATTAAATTACGTTAAGTTAAATTAAATTAAAGAAAACGAAACTCATTTCCCTCTCCCCTGACTCTCAGTCTCGACCCGAAAAATCACCCATTCCCTGTCTCCAGAGATGCTGCCTGACCCGCTGAGTTACTCCAGCACTTTGTGTCGAAACAAAACTAAATATCACAAAGTGATCAAACATGTCGGAACAGGCCCTTCGGCCCACAATGTCTGGGCCGAACATGATGCCAAATTATACTAATCTCCTTTGCCTGCAGGTGATCCATATCCCTCCATTCACTGCATATCGATATGCCTATCCAAAAGCCTCTTAAACACTACTATCGTATCTTCATTCACCACCATCATCAGCACGTTCCAGGGACCCACCACCCTCTGTGTAAAACACACCTGCCCTGCAAAAGGGCACGTTTCCTCGCTGTATCTCTATATGGCTCTAGGCTGGTTTACACCAAAAGATTCACACAGTGCTGGAGTAACTGGAGGAATCGGTTTTCACACCTTACCCTTCCATATCTCTAAGGAAGACAAAAATGCTGGCGAAACTCAGCGGGTGAGGCAACATCTATGGAGAGAAGGAATAGGCGATGTTTTGAGTCGAGATCCTTCTTCAGACGAATGTGGGGGTGGGGGTGGGGGGGCAGGAAAGAGAAAGGAAGAGGTTGAGACAGTGGGCTGGGAAGGGGAGGGGAAGGAGGGCGAAAGCTAGGACGACCTGAAATTGAAGAAGTCAATGTTCATACCGCTGGGATGTAAACTGCCCAAGCGAAATATGAGGTGTTCCTCCAATTTGCGCTGGGCCTCACTCTGACAATGGAGTGCCCCGGACAGAAAGGTCGGATTCGGAATGGGTTGGGGAGTTGAAGTGCTGAGCCACTGGGAGATCAGGTTGGTTATTGGGAACTGAGCGGAGGTGTTGGGCGAAGCGATCGCCAAGCATACGCTTGGTCTCACCGATGTAGGTCAGCTGACACTCAAAGCAGCAGATGCAATAGATGAGGTTGGAGGAGGTGCAGATAAACCTCTGCCACACCTGGAAAGACTGCTTGAGTTCTTGGATGGAGTCGAGGGGGGAGGTACAGCATTCCCTGCGGTTGCAAGGGAAAGTACCAGGGGAAGGGGTGGTTTGGGTGGGAAGGGACGAATTGACCAGGGAGTTATGGAGGGAGAGGTTTCTGCAGAAAGCCGAAAAGGGAGGAGATGGGAAGTTGTGGCCAGTAGTGGGTTCCTGTTGGAGGTGGCGAAAATGTTGAGAATTATCTGTTGTATGTGACTGCTGGTAGGGTGGAAGGTGAGGACAAGGGGATTCTGTCCTTCTTACGAGTGGGGGGGGGGGGGGGGGGGGGTGGGAGTGAGAGCGGAGCTACGAGATATAGAGGAGTGGTGAGAGTCTCATGTATAATTGAAGAGGGAACCCCGTTCCCTAAGACTGAGGACATCACCGATGCCCTGGTTTGTAACATGGTGTCCTTACAGGAAACTGGGAGGGAAGATGTGTAGTCCAGAGAGCCATGGGAGTCAGTGGGTTTGTAGTAGATGTCGGTCAGTAGTTTGTTACCTGTGATGGAGATAGTGAGGTCTAGAAACGGTAGGGAGATGTCGGAAATGGTCCAGGTGAACTTAAGTGCCGAATGGAAGTTAGTGGTGAAATGGATGGTCAGTGAGGTCTGCATGGGTGCACGAGGTAGCACCAATGCAGTTGCCAATGCAGCGGAGGTAGAGTTCGAGGATAGGGCTACCGTACTCCTCGAACAAGGATTGTTCCGAATCTGACCTTTCTGTCCTGGGCCTCCTCCGTGGCCAGAGTGAATGGAGGAGCAGCACCTCATATTTCGCGTGGGTAGTTACACACCAGCAGTATGAAATTGACTTCTCCAATTTCTGGTCGTCCCTGCTTTCTCCACCTCCCCTCCCCTTCCCAGCTTTCCCACAGCCCACTGTCTCCGCCTCTTCTTTCTTTTTCCCGCTCCCCCCCACGTCTGTATGAAGAAGTGTCTCGACCACGAAACGTCGCCTATGCTTCTTCTGCATAGGATGCTGCCTCACCCGCTGAGTTTCTCCAGCACTTTTGTCTACATTCGATTTTTCCAGCATCTCCAGTTTTTCTTAAATCTTCCATATCTCCAGACTCCTTCTCCCCTGAATCTCAATCTAAAGAAGGGTCTCGACCCAAGACAACACCCATTGCTTCGCTCCACAGATGCTGACTATCCCGCGAACATACTCCAGCACTTTGTACCTGTCCACGTTCTCCACAGAGATGCTGCCTGACCACTGAGTTACTCCAGCACTTTGTACCTGTCCACGTTCTCCACAGAGATGCTGCCTGACCCGCTGAGTTACTCCAGCACTTTGTGTCTAATGAAGGCAGTAAAGGCTTGTGTTTACTTACCAGTGAAAACATGAAGGGGTAAATCAAATCCATGTTCTTCTGAAAGGTATAAACCATAGCCTCTGTATAGACCAATGGAAGGGAGGGAGGGAGAGAGAGAGAGACAGTCAATGCTGATAAAGACGGGTGCGTGGGGTTATCTGAACACAATTAGCTTCTTCCCCACTAAACCCAACACGCCCACTCTCTCCAGCACATCCTGGCTATTCCCAGGGTACAATTATCTGTTTAATAACCCAATGCTCCCCTCCTCACCGCCTCACCCACCTCCTCTCCTCTTCCCTCCCTCCCTCCACTCTATCTAGCCCCTCCTTCTCTCCCTCCTTCCTTCCCTTTCTCCCTCCCTCCTCCTCTCTCTCCCTCCCTCCCGCAGTGCGGCACTCCCTCTCCATTTCCCCCTCTCAATTTCTCCCCTCTCTCACCCATGTTGAAGTCCTTGGTGTAAGTCCAGCTGAGAGGAACATTCGTCCTCAGAAGCCACGATCAGACAGCGGTTGATCAGGTCCAGGAAGTTGGACCAGAGCAGGCGGTCACAGTTGATACAAGCGCAGCCCCTGTGAGCCAACACGGCGAGAAGGAGAAACACAGAGGCCAGATTATTCTGGGACATCTTGACCTCGGCACTGGATGAAAAACATTCTCGCCTTGTGGGCGACATCGTCCGAGAACCTCCCCGACGCTCAACAAAGGTCTCCAGGATGTCCCTTCACAAAGACCAACCCACGCCCCGACACAAACATTGGAGACATAGAGTGCTGGAGTAACTCAGCGGGACAGGCAGCATCTCTGGAGGACACGGGTAGGGAGAGGGATGAGGGAGAGGGGGGAGGAGGGAAGAGATGGAGAGGAAGGGGAGAGGGAAGGAAGGGAGGGACAGATGATGAGAGGTAGGGTGAGAGGGGAGTGGAGGCTGATAGGAAGAGGGAGGGTAGAATGGGAGTGGTCGATAGAGTGGAGGGAAGGAGGGAGTGAGAGAGCGAGGGATTGAGGGAGGGAGGGAGATAGGGAAGGTGGAGGGAGGTGGGTGGAGGAGGGGGTGTCGTGAAGGAGGGGAGCATTGGATTATTAACCAGACACTTGTACCCTGGGAATAGTCAGGGTGTGCTGGAGAGAGCGGTCGTGTTTGGGTTTAGTGTGGAAGAAGCTAATTGTGTTCAGATATCCCCACGCTCCCGTCTTGATCAGCATTGACGGTCTCTCTCTACCTCCCTTAGCGTGTGTGGGGTGTGGTGGGGGTTTGCAGGGTGTGTGGTGGTGTGGGGGGGCAGGGGGTGGTGTGTGTGCGCGGTGTGGTGGGGGTTTGCAGGGTGTGTGGTGGTGTGGGGGGGGATTAGGTGTGTGGGGAATTAGTAGTGTGGAGTTAGGGTGGTGTGGGGGGGTTAGGAGTGTGGGGGTGGGGTGGTATGGGGTGGGGTGTGGGGGGGGGGGGTGGGTGTGGGGAGGAGGGGTGGGATGGGGTTGGGGTGTTGTGGGGTGTGGCGGAGGAGAGCTGGCATGGGGGGAGGGTGTCGTGGTGGGTGTGGGGGGGTGGGGTGGCGTGGGCGTAGGTGCCCTGAGCGGGGTGAGGTGGCGTGGTGTCGTGGGGCGGGGAAGGGAGCGGAGGGTGGTGGGGAGGGGGTGGTGTGGGGGTAGGCGGTGGAGTGTGGGGAGGAGTGAGGTTTGGGGAGGGGATGGTGTGGGGGAGGGTTGGCGTGGGGGGAGGGGGGTTGAGTAGTGGGGAAGCGGTGGCATGGGGGGAAGTGGCGGCATGGGGGATGGGTGTAGCGTGGGGGAGGGGTGACGTGTGAGGCGGGGACGTGTTTGGGGGTGTGGGGTGTGGGTGGGTGGTGTGGGGGGGTTGGTGGGTGGGGGATGTGTGGTGTCGTGGGGCAGGATGGGGTATTGGAGTGGGAAGGGAGTGGCGTGTGGGGGGGATGTGGTTGTGCGCGGTGGAGGGATTGTGTGTGGGGTGGAGGGGGTTGTGGGGTGGGAGTGGTGGTGGGGGGGGGGGGGGGGAGGGGTGAGTGGTGGTGTGGGGGGGTTGGAATGGGTGGGGGGGGTTGGGGGTGATGTGGGGGATGGTGTGGGGTGGGGTTGTGGTGTGTGGGGGGTGGTGTGGTGTGGGGGTGTGGGTTGGTGTGTGGGGGCTGGTTGATATGGTGTGGGTGTGGTGTGTGGGGGTGGGTGTGGTTGTGGGTGGGGTGGTGTGGGGTGTGGGTGGGTGTGTGGGGGCTGATTGTGTGGTGTGGGGTGGGGGTGGTGTGGTGTTGGTGGGAGAGTGTGGGGTGCTGTGTGGTTTGGGGGGTGGTATGTGGGGGTGGTGTGGTGTGGGGTGATGTGGGGGTGGGGTGGTGTGGGGGGGGGTGGTGGGTTGGGGTGGGGGCCGTGTGGCGCCATGAGGCGCGGAAGGGGTGGTGTGGGTTGGCGGCGTTGTGGTGTCGTGGGGCGGGGAAGGGGGTGGGTTGTGGGGGGTTGGGAGGGGGTGGTGGGGGCGGGAGGGGTGGTGTGGGGACGTGGGGTGGTAGAAACATAGACAATAGGTGCAGGAGTAGAGGCCATTCAGCCCTTCGAGCCTGCACCGGCATTCAATATGATCATGGCTGATCATCCAACTCAGTATCCTGTACCTGCCTTCTCTCCATACCCCGATCCCTTTAGCCACAAGGGCCACATCTAACTCCCTCTTAAATATAGCCAATGAACTGTGGCCTCAACTACCTTCTGTGGCAGAGAGTTCCACAGATTCACCACTTTCTGTGTGTGAAAAAAAATGTTTTCCTCATCTCGGTCCTAAAAGATTTCCCCTTATCCTTAAACTGTGACCCCTTGTTCTGGACTTCCCCAACATTAGGAACAATCTTCCTGCATCTAGCCTGTTCAACCCCTTAAGAATTTTGTAAGTTTCTATAAAACCCCCCTCAATCTTCTAAATTCTAGCGAGCACAAGCCGGGTGGTATGGGGTGCGAGGGAGGTTGTGGGTGGTATGGGGAGCGAGGGGGGATTTGGCGGGTGTGGTCTGAGGTTGGGAGGTTGGGGTGATGTGGGGGATTGGGGTAGTGTGGTGTTGGTGTGGGGGGGGGGGGGGGGGGTGTCCGGCGGCTTGTGGGCGGAGGTAGGCTTGTGTGGGCAGGGGGTGTGGGCGAGGGGAATGGGGCTGTGTGAGCGGGGTGGTTGTGGGGGCTGATCTACCTCTTGCACTCCTCCTCTGTCAGCAGCCAGGGGGCTGGAAGTGGTAGAGCATCCATCACTCGGCTATGTGAGCAGACAAGGCCCGCGGGACCCAGTCCGTGACAGACCGATGATGGTGGAGACAAGGGCAGGAACCCAGACAACACAAGGACAGCGGTACCCAGTCTGAACAGACACGGCCCACGGTACTCACTGGGCACCAACTCTGACAGGTGACCACACAGGGTGACACTGACTCTGAATGACCACCACATGGGGTGACACTGGGCACTAACTGACGACCCAGTCAGAGCCAGTGCCCAATGTCACCCTGTTTGGTCGTCATTCAAAGTCAGTGTCACCCCGTGTGGTCGTCAGTCAGAGACTGATACCTGAACACGTCTCTGACTGACGTCCACACGGGGTGGTCAGACCTGATACCTGGACACGTCTCTTCCTCTGGGGCTGTGGACGATGTCCCGCTGGGCTCTCCGCTTGTTGACTCTTTGTGTCCCTCACCTCCGTCACTCTGGGGCCTTGGAACAAGTGAAAAGACGGGAGAGTGAGAGTGGAATCACCAAAATACATCACCAGCATGTGACAGGAAATGGTAGAATGGAGAACTTCAAGGTCTAGAGAAACCTCAACCACTTGCTGACTGTCTCTTCCACTGACTATCCCTCCACAACCTCTGACACTGCCCGCAATCCAAGTGGGGACCAGCTTCAGGACTGACCATGGGGATCCGCGTTCCCATCAATGATCCCAGTGCTAATTCCTGAGGTGACAGACCCTGCTGGGGCGTTGGTCTAACTGGGACCAGGGTTTCCAGTTGTGGCTTCCTTGGGTGCCCAAGTGGTGTCAAACTATGGATCAGGCAGAGAATTGAGGAGTGCAGGGAAAAGGGAAAAGGCTGGGGAGATGGGAGGTGTCACCAAGACCAGAAACATCATCAGTGTCTACAGAAGGAACGTCCAACCCCAAACACACAATTAAAAGACTAAGACATAGGAGAAACATTGGGCCATTTAGCCCAACGGCCTTGCTCCACCATCATGGCATTTTCCCCTCTCATCGCCATTCCCCTGCAACATTACTAATCAAGAAGCTATCAAACTCTGTTTTAAAAATACCCAAGTGACTCCACCACCGTCTGTGCCAATGAATTCCAGTTTTACCATCCTCTAACTAAAGAAATTCTTCATGCTAGAGATACATCCTTTTATTCTCAGGATGTGCCCTCTGTTCCTAGCCTCCCCTCGACTGGACACATCTTCCCACTTGTTCCCTGTCTGGGCCTTTGGTTGGATTCAATGAGATCCCCCCTAGTAGTTTTAATCATCAGTGACTACATCCCAGTGCTGTCACACTCCTCATCCCTAATCATCCACGGGATCATTGATATAAACATATGGACCATCTCCAATACCAGCACATCCTTCCTCAGATATGGGGCTAAACAGTGCTCGCAATATTCCGCTGGTCTAACCAGCGCCTTATAAAGTTTGTATAATGTGTTTTATATACTGGCTGCCTCCGCCCACGGTCTGGGTTGTCTTTTATTTTTTATTATGTTTAGAGTGTTTTTTTAGTTATTTTCAGTGTTTTATGTGGGGGAAAGCGGGGAGGGTAAGGGGGGAAACCGTCCTTCAGTCGCTTCCTGGTGAGGAATGCGGCTATTATCCGCGTCGAAAAGCTGGCTGCAGGGACTGGCGATAATATGTGAGGGGGCTTGGGTACCTGAGGATGTGTCTCCCACTGGGACCGATGATGATTCATCCCTCCAAGATGGCGGCGGCGCGGGCACATCGCAACGCCCTGTGTCTCACGAGAATCAGCGAACTAGCAATAGTTTACTTACTTGTTTCAAGTCTGTTCACACGGAGCAGTCTTGCGTTCCTATCGTACAGCCGACAGGAACTTCTGGACATCGGTTCCTACAGCTGCAACACCATTTTGGTCTCGCTTCTGAACTAGCCAGAACAGCGGAGCAGCGGAGCGTACCAAGCCAGCTCGGCCGACCAGAAGCACCCATAGATGGCGACGCAAACACAAACACCACCGTGGTGGGTTAAAGGCTGGGTTAGGGTTAACCCCACACAGGCTATCGATTCCTAGCCTTTTCCTCTCCAACGTACGCTCACTGGCGAACAAAATGGATAAACTCCGGCTACGGATAACCTCCCACAACTGGATTAAAGATTGCAGCATCATGATCTTCACAGCAACATGGCTTAACATCGACGTTCCTGACAGCACCATCGAGCTAACGAGGCGTCATATACTCCGAGCGGACAGAACAACAGACTCAGGTACGACCAGAGATATAGGTCTGTGCATTTATGTAAATAAAGCTTGGTGCATGGACAATACCATCATCGAGAGTCACTGCTCAGCTAACCTCGAGTTTCTCATGGTTAAATGCAGACCATTCTTTCTTCCCAGAGAGTTTACTTCCACTGTTGTGACTGCAGCCTATACTCCTCCGGATGCTAATGCTAAGCTTGCAATGAAGGAACTGCATACTGCCATTAGCAAACAACAGACTCACAACCCCAAGGCAGCCTTCATTGTTGCGGGTGACTTAAATCACTCCAACTTGAAGACTGTACTCCCCAAATTCCACCAACATGTCTCCATCGCCACTAGAGAAGACAAGATACTGGACAAAGTTTACACAAACATGGCTGAAGCTTACAAAGCCATCCCCCTACCCCACCTTGGACAGTATGTCACCTCTCATTGTTCCTGCTCCCAAAGTACTCTCCACTAAACAGACGTGTTAAACCCACAGTGAGGACAGTTAAAGTTTGGTCAGAGGGAGCGGACTCCACACTTCAGCAGGGTTTTGGAAACACTGACTGGAATGTGTTTGCAGCTCAGGCCACCCTTGACTCCCACACGGACATTGACTCTTATACCTCCTCCGTTTTGGACTTTATAAACTCCACCATTAACAGTGTCACCTCCCTCAAACGGATTACCACATTCCCGAATCAGAAGCCATGGGTGAACAGTGAGGTCAGGCTACTGCTGAAGGCACGTGACAACGCTTTCAGGTCAGGCGATGCTCGAGCCTACAGTTCATCCAGGGCTAACCTGAAGAGGGGCATCAAGAAGGCCAAGCACAGCTACAAGCTAAGGATCGAGCAGCACTTCAAGAACAACTCCGACCCCCGACGCATGTGGCAAGGCATCCAGGCCATCACGGACTATAGACCCACCAACACCACCCCCACATCCAGCGACGCCTCCTTCCTTGAGGAGCTTAACCACTTTTATGGCCGCTTTGACAGGGACAATCTAGAGACAGCCATCAATGCTGTGCTACCTGCCGATCATCAACCCCTCACACTCACCCCCATCGACGTGTATGCAGTACTGAGTAGGATTAATGCACAAAATGCTGCTGTCCCTGACGGCATCCCCGGGCGCGTCCTCAGGGCCTGTGCTGCGCAGCTGACAGACGTCTGGACTGACATCTTCAACCTGTCACTTGCCCAAGCAGTTGTCCCCACGTGCCTTAAAACCACCTCCATTGTGCCGGTGCCAAAACACTCCACTGCGGTGACCCTCAACGACCCTCAACGCCCAGTTGCACTTACCCCCATCATCACCAAGTGCTTCGAGAGGCTTGTCCTGGCACATCTCAAAGGCTGCCTACCTCCCACACTGGACCCCTATCAGTTCGCCTACTGCAAGAACAGGAGTACGGAGGATGCCATCTCCACGGCACTTCACTCCGCCCTCTCCCACCTCGACAACAGAGACACCTACGTGAGAATGCTCAGCATTTAACACCATTATCCCGTCCAAACTGATCACCAAACTCATCGACCTGGGCATTGACCCCTCCCAGGGCTCTCACTTAATTATTTTTCTCTGTTGTCAGCAGGGCAACCGTGGCAGCTTTTTAAGTTGCCAAATGACAGTTTAGGTGGTCATTTAAGGCAGCTTGCATGGCGCGTGCGATAATGTGCTTGGACGAAGTGGGTAGTTACCAGTCGGAATTATGCTCAATGAAGCATTCACATATTATTTATGCTTCAAATAAAGTCACAAACTAAACATATTCACCAATCAAGACATGATATACACCACAATGACATGCAGCAAAATTATAATACAGTTTCTCAACTCTTTTTAAACGTTGCAATGAATTCGATTTCTATTATTTCTTTCCACTTCCAAACAAAAATGTGGTTGGATTATTCAGCGTATGATCAACCTCGGTGAGACCAAGCGCAGGCTTGGCGATCGCTTCGCACAACACCTCCACTCAGTTTGCAATAACCAACCTGATCTCCCGGTGGCTCAACACTTCAACTCCCCTTCCCATTCCGAATCCGACCTTTCTGTCCTGGGGTTCCTCCATGGCCAGAGTGAGTCCCACCGCATATTGGAGGGGCAACACCTCATATTTGCTTCGGTAGTTTACACCCCCGCGGTATGAACATTGACTTCTCTAATTGCTTTTTCCCTCCTTCCCCTCCCATTCCCAGCTCTCCCACAGCCTACTGTCACCGCCTCTTCCTTTCTTTTTCATGTCATCCCCCCCCCCCCCCCACCCACCGACATCAATCTGAAGAAGGGTCTCGACCCGAAACATCGTCTATTCCTTCGCTCCACAGATGCTGCCTTATCCGCGGATTTTCTCCAGCTTTTTTGTCTACCAATGGGATCCCACCACTGGCCACATCTTCCCATCTCCTTCCCTGTTGGTTTTCCGCAGAGACCGCTCCTTTCCATAACTCCCTGTTCAATTTGTCCCTTCCCACCCAAACCGCCCCCTCTCCTGGCACTTTCCATTGCAACCGCAGGGATGCTACACAGTGTAGATTGTACAACATTGAGGGTTGATCATGGAACATAGAAAAGCACAGCACAGGAACAGCCGCCTTGGCCCACAATTTCAATGCCAAAGAGGTTGGTGAGAGCGTAGCCACTGAATAAATCCCTGCCAGCTTAGTACAGGGCCAGTGACACTGACTGTGTATCTGGGAACTGGAGCAAAACATCTTATTAGTTCGCTGAGACAGGCCATTCAGCACCACTGGTCCATGCCGGGGTATTTATCTGATCTGCTCAGGCAGAGTGCAGGTACCATTACATTCGAGCTGCAGGCTCAACTTCCCACTACAAAAATCTGAACCTAAACATTAGAGCGACACGAAAGATGCAATTACGCCGGAAAGAGTGCAGAAAAGATTTACAAGAATGTTGCCAGGACTCGAGGGACTGAGTTATAGGGAGAGGTCGGGCTGCTGGGACTTTGTTCCTTGGAAGATTGTACAAGGTTGAGGTTTGACATGGAACATAGAAAAGTACAGCATAGGAACAGACACCTTGACCCACAATTTCTAAAAAGCCAAACATGATGCCAAGATAAATTAACCTCCTCTGCCTGCATATTAACTATATCTGCGCATCTCATAATTATTTTTATCGGTTTTGAAAGAAACAAGAAGAAGTATAAGGAGTAAAGTAGAGGAGCTTCAGGCTCAGTTAGAGCTTGGTAGATATAATAATAATAATAATAATAATAATAATAATAATAATAATAATAATAATAATAATAATAATAATAATAATAATAATAATAATTGCTTTGTAATAATAATACATTTATTTATGGGCGCATTTCAAGTCTCAAGGACACCTTACAAAAATTTAGCAAGTAGAGGAAAAACATGTAAGCGGAATGAAATAAATAGTAGAGACATGACTGGTACACAAATTAAAGACATAACTCAATTCAAAACACAATATGAGGCAATTCAAGCACAGATGAAAAGGGAGGGGGACGTGAGGCTAAGGATAGGCAGAGGTGAAGAGATGGGTCTTGAGGCGGGACTGGAAGATGGTGAGGGACACGGAATTGCGGATCAGTTGGGGGAGGGAGTTCCAGAGCCTGGGAGCTGCCCTGGAGAAGGCTCTGTCCCCAAAACTGCGGAGGTTGGATTTGTGGATGGAGAGGAGACCGGCTGATGTGGATTTGAGGGACCGTGAGGGTTGGTAGGGGGAGAGGAGGTCAGTGAGATATGGGGGGGGCCAGATGGTGGAGGGCTTTGTAGGTGAGGACCAGGATTTGATATGTGGATTTGATATGAGGATTTGAGGACCAGATATGACATTGTGAGGATTACTGAGACGTGGCTGCAGGAGGATCGGGCCTGGGAACTTAATATTCAGGGTTATACATCCTATAGAAAGGACAGGCAGGTGGGCAGAGGAGGGGGGGGGGGGGGGGTGGGTAGCTCTGCTGATGAGGGAGGGAATTCAGTCCCTTGCGAGGGAAGACATAGGGACTGACGAGGTAGAGTCACTGTGGATTGAGTTGAGGAATTGTAAAGGCAAGAAGACACTAATTGGTGTTATTTACAGACCACAAATAGTAACCCGGATGTAGGGTGTAAGTTGCAGCAGGAGTTAAAACTGGCATGTGACAAAGGTAATGCCCCTGTGGTGATGGGGGATTTCAATATGCAGGTAGACTGGGAAAATCAGGTTGGTTCAGGACCCCAAGAAAGAGAGTTTGTAGAATGCCTCCGAGATGGATTCTTCCAGCAGCTTGTAATGGAGCCGACCAGAGAAAAGGCAATTCTGGATTTAGTGTTGTCCAATGAACCAGATATGATAAGAGAACTCGAGGTGAAGGAGCCGCTTGGAGGTAGTGATCATAATATGATTAGTTTTAATTTGCAATTTTAGAATGAGAACGTTATTTCGGAAGTGGCAGTGATGCAGTTGAACAAAGGGGACTATGAAGGCATGAGAGGGGAGCTGGCCAAAGTAGACTGGAAAGGGATCCTAGCAGGAATGACGGTGGAACAGCAATCCGGAATCCAGAATCATTTCATTCCTAAAAGGAAGAAAGATTCTAAGGGGAGTAGGAGGCAACCGTGGCTGACAAGAGAAGTTTGGGGTAGAATAAAACTAAAAGAAAAGATGTATAACACAGCAAAGAGTAGCCGGAAGCCAGAGGATTGGGAAACTTTCATAGGACAACAGAAGGAAACAAAACGGGCAATATGGGCTGAAAAGATGAAGTATGAAGGGAAGCTGGCCAGGAATATAAAGAAGGACAGTAAAAGCTTCTTTAGATATGTTAAGGGAAAAAGAGTAGGAAACTCAAATGTGGGTCCCTTGAAGGCAGACACGGGTGAAATTATTATGAGCAACAAGGAAATGGCAGAAGAGTTGAATAGTACTTCGGATCTGTCTTCACTAAGGAAGACACAAACAATCTCCCAGATGTACTGGAGGACAGAGGATCTAAGGGGGTAGAGGAACTGAAAGAAATGTTCATTAGGCGAGAAATAGTATTGGGTAGGCTAATGGGACTGAAGGATGATAAATCCCCTGGGCCTGATGGTCTGCATCCCAGGGTCCTCAGGGAAGTGGCTCTAGAAATAGTGGATGCATTAGTGATTGTTTTCCAAAGTTCAATAGATTCAGGATCAGTCCCTGTGGATTGGAGGATAGCTAATGTTATCCCACTTTTCAAGTAAGGAGCGAGAGTGAAAACGGGGAATTACAGACCAGTTAGCCTGACTTTGGTGGTGGGAAAGATGCTGGAGTCAATTATTAAAGAGGTAATAATGGGGCATTTGGATAGCAGTAAAAGGATTAGTCCAAGTCAACATGGATTTATGAAAGGGAAATCATGCTTGACTAATCTTCTGCAATTTTTTGAGGATGTGACAAGTAAAATGGATGAAGGGGTGCCAGTGGATGTAGTGCATCTAGACTTTCAGAAAGCCTTTGATAATGTCCCGCATGGGAGACTGGTGACTAAAATTAGAGCACATGGTATTGGGGGTAGGGTGTTGACATGGATAGAAAATTGGTTGGCAGACCGGAAGCAAAAAAAGTAGGAGTGAACGGGTCCTTTTCAGAATGGCATGCAGTGGCGAGTGGAGTGCCGCAAGGCTCAGTGTTGGGGCCGCAACTGTTTACCATATATATTAATGATTTGGAAGAGGGAATTAGGAGCAACACTAGCAAGTTTGCAGATGACACAAAGCTTGGTGGCAGTGTGAACTGTGAAGAGGATGTTAAGAGGTTGCAGGGTGACCTGGACAGGTTGAGTGAGTGGGCAGATGCGTGGCAGATGCAGTATGATATAGATAAATGTGACGTTATCCACTTTGGCGGCAAAAACAAGGGGGCCGATTATTATCTCAACGGGGTTAGGTTAGGTAAGAGGGAGGAACAACGATACCTGGGTGTCCTTGTACACCGGTCACTGAAAGTTGTCGTGCATGTACAGCAGGCAGTGAAGAAAGCTAATGGAATGTTGGCCTTCATAACAAGAGGATTTCAGTATAGGAGTAAAGAGGTTCTTCTGCAGTTGTATAGGGCTCTGGTGAGACCACATCTGGAGTATTGTGTACAGTTTTGGTCCCCTAATTTAAGGAAGGACATCCTTGTGATTGAGGCAGTGCAGCGTAGGTTCACGTAATTGATCCCTGGGATGGCGGGACTGTCATATGAGGAAAGATTGAAAAGACTAGGCTTGTATTCACTGGAGTTTAGAAGGATGAGGGGGATCTTATAGAAACATATAAAATTATAAATGGACTGGTCACGCTAGATGCAAGAAAAATGTTCCCTATGTTGGGCGAGTCCAGAACCAGGGGCCACAGTCTTAGAATAAAGGGTAGGTCATTTAAGACTGAGGTGAGAAAAAACGTTTTCTCCTAGAGAGTTGTGAATTTATGGAATTCCCTGCCACAGAGGGCAGTGGAGGCCAAATCACTGGATGGATTTAAGAGAGAGTTAGATAGAGCTCTCGGTGCTAGTGGAGTCAAGGAATATGGGGAGAAGGCAGGCACGAGTTATTGATAGGGGACGATCAGCCATGATCACAATGAATGGCGGTGCTGGCTCGAAGGGTCGAATGGCCTCCTCCTGCACCTATTTTCTATGTTTCTATGTTTCTATTACATTCTCAAGGGGAGGGTGAGTGCTGTGCATGTTGGCACAAATGACATTAGGAAAAAGGAAGAGGTCCTGCAAAATGAATATACGTAGTTAGACAAAAGGTTGAAAAGCAGGACCTCCAGTACCATGTGATAATGAGGGTAGGTACAAGACATTTGGAGAGATAAATGTGTGGCTGAGGAGTTGTTGCAGGGGGTAGGGATTTAGATTTTTGAACCATTGGAATCTCCACTGGGGCAGAGGTGATCTATAAAAGAAGGCTGGGTTGGACTTGAACTGGAGACGAACCAATATCCTGGCAGGAACGTTTGCTGCTGATAGTCGGGGTGGGTTTAAATTACATTTGCTGGGTGCGGGGGGGGGGGGGGGGTCCACTGCAGAATAGAGGCAGGTGAGAGGCTGGAACTAGGTGTAGAAGGTGATAAAGAAAGCTCACTGGCGGGATAGGCAGGAGCAACGTTGGACTGAATTGAATCCATTTTGTGCGATGGGTGAGACTTAGATAGGTACATGCGACTGGGACATTTTAAACATTACATAAACATGGCTTAGAGAGTTACAGAACTAGCAGCTTAATGATCCAGGGTAGGTACAGGTGTGAGAGGTACAAGATAGAGGTGGGGGTAAAAGAGGAGGGGGAGTTGCTCGATTGATTAAGGAGAATGTCACAGCAGTAATCAGATGACATTTCTGAAGGCTCTTGCAATAAGGTTATAGGGGTGGAGCTGAGAAATAAAGAACAGATGATCAGCTTGTTGGGAGTGTACTATAGGCCTTTAAATAGTCAGTAGGAATTGCAAGAACAAATAAGCAAGGAGATTGCAGACATCTGACTAATGTGGTTACTATCATCGGGGATTTTAACTTTCCCAACATAGACTGGGACTGCCAGAGTGTCAAGGACTGAGATGGGACGAAATTTGTCAAATGAATTCAGGAAAGTTTCCTCAGGCAATATTTAGAGGCCACAATGCGGGAGAGCAAAGCCTGATATTCTCTTTGGAAATTGGGACAGGCAGTTGCATGAAATGTCAGTGGACGAGTGTTTTAGGACCAGTGACCACAGTTCTATTAGCTTTAAAATAGTTGTGGATAAAGGGAGGGTGGGCCCACAAGTTAAAATTCTAAATTGGGACTAGTGTAACTTTGATGGTATAAGATAGGAACATTCTCAAGTTGATTGGACAATAGACAATAGGTGCAGGAGTAGGCCATTCAACCCTTCAGGCCAGCACCGCCATTCAATGTGATCATGGCTGATCATCCCCAATCAGTACCCTGTCCCTGCCTTCTCCCCATATCCCCTGACTCCGCTAGTTGTAAGAGTCCTATCTAGGTCTCTCTTGAAAGCATTCAGAGAACCTGTCTCCACTGCCCTCTGAGGCAGAGAATTCCACAGACTCACCACTCTCGTGAGAAAAAGTGTTTCTTTGTCTCCGTTCTAAATTGCTTACTCCTTATTCTTAAACTGTGGCCCCTGGTTCTGGACTCCTCCAATATTGGGAACATATTTCCTGCCTCTAGCATGTCCAAACCCTTAACAATCTATATGTTTCAATGAGAATCCCTCTCCTCCTTGTAAACTTCAGAGTGTACAAGCCCAGCTGCTCCATTCTCTCAGCATATGGCAGTCCCGCCATCCCGGGAATTAACCTTTTAAACCTACGCTGCACATCCACATTAGCAAGAATGTCCTTCCTCAAATAAGGGGACAAAACTGCACACAATACTCCAGATGTGGTCTCACTAGGACTCTGTACAACTGCAGAAGAACCTCTTTGCTCCTATATTCGATTCCTCTTGTTATAAAGGCCAATACGCCATTCGTTTTCTTCACTGCCTGCTGTATCTGCATGCTTACTTTCATAGACTGATGTATAAGGACCCCCAGATCCCGTTGTACTTCCCCTTTTCCCAACTTGATGCCATTTTGATAGTAATCTGCCTTCCTGTTTTTGCTACCAAAGTGGATAACCTCACATTTATCTGCATTAAACTTCATCTGCCATGCATCTGCCCACTCCCCCAACCTGTCGAAGTCACCCTGCATTCTCATAGCATCCTCCTCACAGATCAAACTGCCACCCAGCTTTGTGTCATCTGCAAATTTGCTAATGTTACTTTGAATCCCTTCCTACAAATCATTGATGTATATTGTAAATAGTTGTGGTCCCAGCACTGAGCCTTGCGGTACCCCACTAGTCACTGCCTGCCATTCTGAAAGGGACCCGTTAATCCCTACTCTTTGTTTCTCTTGGAGTAGATTGTTTGCAGGCAAAGGAACATCCAGAAAATGGGATGCTTTTAAAAATGGGATGGCATGAACTCAGAGCATGCATGTTCCAATTCGAGCAAAGGGCAAGGCAGGTGGGAGTAAGGAAGCCTGCAAGATCAGAGAAATTGAGCATCTGGTCTGGAAAAATGAGGCATAGAACTTGCAGGCTTCTGAGAAGATTCGGGAAAAACAGGATGTCAAAAAATAGGGAAATAATATTAAGGAAAATCCAGATAACTTTTATGTACATTAAGATAAAGAGGGTAAATAGAGAGTGAATAGGGTCCTCCAGAAACCAAAATGTTTATCTCTGTGTGATGCAGGAGATGGGCAAGATCCTCGATAAGGACCAGTCTGTAATATGGTCGAAGAGGTGCTGGATGTCCCAAGGTAATTGAAAGTACATAAATGTGAGGTTATCCACATTGGTAGCAAAAACAGGAAGGCAGATTACTATCTAAATGGTGTCAAGTTGGGAAAAGGGGAAGTACAACGGGATCTGGGGGTCCTTGTACATCAGTCTATGAAAGTAAGCACGCTGGTACAGCAGGCAGTGAAGAAAGCGATTGGCATGTTGGCCTTGATAACAAGAGGAATCGAATATAGGAGCAAAGAGGTCCTTCTGCAGTGGTACAGTGCCCTAGTGAGACCACACCTGGAGTATTGTGTGCAGTTTTGGTCCCCTAATTTGAGGAAGGACATTCTTGCTATTGAGGGAGTGCAGCATAGGTTTACAAGGTTAGTTCCCGGGATGGCGGGACTGTCATATGCTGATAGAATGGAGCAGCTGGGCTTGTACACTCTGGAGTTTAGAAGGATGAGAGGAGATCTCATTGAAACATATATGATTGTTAAGGGCTTGGACACGCTAGAGGCAGGAAACATGTTCCCGATGTTGGTGAGTACAGAACGATGTTGGGGGAGTCCAGGGGCCACAGTTTAAGAATATTAAGAAAGGAATAAGGCATTTAGAACGGAGACGAGGAAACACTTTTTCTCACAGAGAGTTGTGAGTCTGTGGAATTCTCTGCCTCGGAGGGCAGTGGAGGCCGGTTATCTGGATGCTTTCAAGAGAGCTAGATAGGGCTCTTAAAATAGCAGAGTCAGGGGATATGGGGAGAAGGCAAGAATGGGGTACTGATTGGGGATGATCAGCCATGATCACATTGAATGGCGGTGCTGGCTCGAAAGGCCGAATGGCCTACTCCTGCACCTATTGTTTATTGCCTATAGAGGTGGAGCTGAGAAATAAACAACAGATGATCAGCTTGTTGGGAGTGTACTATAGGCCTTTAAATAGTCAGTGGGAATTACAAGAACAAATGAGCAAGGAGATTGCAGACATCTGACTAATGGGGTTACTATCATCGGGGATTTTCACTTTCCCAACATAGACTGGGACTGCCAGAGTGTCAAGGACTGAGATGGGATGAAATTTGTCAAATAAATTCAGGAAAGTTTCCTCAGGCAATATTTAGAGGCCACAATGCAGGAGAGCAAAGCCTGATATTCTCTTTGGAAATTGGGACAGGCAGTTGCATGAAATGTCAGTGGACGAGTGTTTAAGGACCAATGACCACAGTTCTATCAGCTTTAAAATAGTTATGGATAAAGGGAGGGTGGGCCCCACAAGTTAAAATTCTAAATTGGGACTAGTGTAACTTTGATGGTATAAGATAGAAACATTCTCAAGTTGATTGGACAATAGACAATAGGTGCACGAGTGGGCCATTCGGCCCTTTGGGCCAGCACCGCCATTCAATGTGATCATGGCTGATCATCCCCAATCAGTACCCTGTTCCTGCCTTCTCCCCATATCCCCTGACTTCGCTAGTTTTAAGAGTCCTATCCAGGTCTCTCTTGAAAGCATTCAGAGAACCTGCCTCCACTGCAGAGAATTCCACACACTCACCACTCTCTGTGAGAAAAAGTGTTTATTTGTCTCCATTCTAAATTGCTTACTCCTTATTCTTAAACTGTGGCCCCTGGTTCTGGACTCCCCCAATATCGGGAACATATTTCCTGCCTCTAGCGTGTCCAAACCATTAACAATCTATATGTTTCAATGAGAACCCCTCTCATCCTTCTAAATTCCAGCATGTACAAGCCCAGCTGCTCCATTCTCTCAGCATATGTCAGTCCCGCCATCCCGGGAATTAACATTGTAAACCTACGCTGCACTCCCACATTAGCAAGAATGTCCTTCCTCAAATTAGGGGACCAAAACTGCACACAATACTCCAGGTGTGGTCTCACTAGGACTCTGTACAACTGCAGAAGAACCTCTTTGCTCCTATATTCGATTCCTCTTGTTATAAAGGCAAATACGCCATTTGTTTTCTTCACTGCCTGCTGTATCTGCATGCTTACTTTCTTAGACTGATGTATAAGGACCCCCCAGATCCCGTTGTACTTCCCCTTTTCCCAACTTGATGCCATTTTGATAGTAATCTGCCTTCCTGTTTTTGCTACCAAAGTGGATAACCTCACATTTATCTGCATTAAACTTCATCTGCCATGCATCTGCCCACTCCCCCAACCTGTCGAAGTCACCCTGCATTTTCATAGCATCCTCCTCACAGATCAAACTGCCACCCAGCTTTGTGTCATCTGCAAATTTGCTAATGTTACCTTGAATCCCTTCCAACAAATCATTGATGTATATTGTAAATTGCTGCGGTCCCAGCACTGAGCCTTGCGGTACCCCACTAGTCACTGCCGGCCATTCTGAAAGGGACCCGTTAATCTCTACTCTTTGTTTCTCTTGGAGTAGATTGTTTGCAGGCAAAGGAACATCCGGAAAATGGGATGCTTTTAAAAATGTGATGGCATGAGCTCAGAGCATGCATGTTCCAATTCGAGCAAAGGGCAAGGCAGGTGGGAGTAAGGAAGCCTGCAAGATCAGAGAAATTGAGCCTCTGGTCTGGAAAAAGAAGGCACAGAACTTGCAGGCTTCTGAGAAGATTCGGGAAAAACAGGATGGCAAAAAATAGGGAAATAATATTGAGGAAAATCCAGATAACTTTTATATACATTAAGATAAAGAGGTAAATAGAGAGTGAATAGGGTCCTCCAGAAACCAAAATGTTTATCTCTGTGTGATGCAGGAGATGGGCAAGATCCTCGATTAGGACAAGTCTGTAATATGGTCGAAGAGGTGCTGGATGTCCCAAGGTAATTGAAAGTACATAAATCTCATGAACATGATCAGATATATCCGAGGATACCGTTGGTAGCTTGAGAAGAATTGCAGGATCCCCGGCTGAGATACAGGAATCATAATTCGGCATGGGTGAGGTACCGCAAGAGTGGAGGGTGGCTAATGTTTTGCCTTTATTTAAGAAGGGCTGCAAGGAAAAACCTTGGAACTATAGACCAGTAAGCCTAACATCTGTGGTAGGTAAATTGTAGATAGCAAAGATGGTTCACAAAATTTACAATAGGATCTTGATCAGCTGGGTAATTCAGTTGTGGAATGGTTAATGGAATTTAATGCAGATAAGTGCAAGGCATTGCATTTTAGAAAGTCAAACCAGGGTAGCATCTTCACAGTGAATGACAAGGCCCTGGGGAGTGTTGTCGAGCAGAGGGATATTGAAAGTGCAGATGCACAGTTCCCTGAAAGTGGCCTCACAGATAGATCTTGTGGTTAAGAAGCCTTTAGGCACATTAGCCTTCATCAGTCAAAGATTTGAGTATAAAAGTTGGAATGTTATGTTAACAGTTGTACAAGATGTTGGTGAGGCCAAATTTGAAGTGTTGTGTTCAGTTTTGGTCAGCCTGTTAGAGGAAGGATATCGTTAAGCTGGAAAGAATGCAAAGAAGATCGATGAGAATATTGCCAGGACATGAGGGCCTGAGCTCTTGGGGCAGCCGAGCAGGCTAGGGCTTTATTCCTTTGAGCTCAGGAGGCTAAGGGGTGATCACATGAAGTTGTAGATATTATCGTCCATATAGTCTGAGCATTTGACAGCACTGGGCCTCTATTCGCCGGAGTTTAGAAAGTTGAGGGGGACCTCATTGAAACTTACAGAATCCTGAAAGGCATAAATAGAGTGGATGTGGAAAGGATGTTTCCACCAGTTGGAAAGGTTAGGACCAGCGGTTATAGTCACAGAACTAAAGGGCACTTGTTTAGATACGAGGTGAGGAGGGACTTCTTTAGTCAGAGGGTAGTTAATCTGTGGAACTCATTGCCACAGAGGGCTGTGGAGGCTGCCAGTGGATATTTTTAAGGCAGAGAGACAAATCCTTGATTAGAACAGGTGTCAAGGGTTATAGGGTGAAGGCAGGAAAATTGAATTAGGAGGCAGAGATCAGCCATGATTGAATGGCGGAGTGGTCTCAATGGGCCAAATGGTCTAATTCTACTCGTGTAACGTGAACTTTTACCCTAAGAAGGGAAATCAGGAACAAGAGGACAAGTTTAATGTGAAAGGGAAAAGATTGAATCAAAATCTGAGGGCAGCATTTTCACACAGAGGGTAGGTAAATAGAACAAGCTGCACGAGGAGGTAGTTTAAGCTTCGATCACCCCGACGGCCTCGACCACGGGATAATAAGGAGGAAGATTAAACTTTATTGCCTTCCATTATAGTGAGGAGAGTGGGAAATCCGCTGTGGTGGATGTTCATGTTAATTTTTATGTAGCTGTGTGTCTTGTTGCTTTTTTTAGTATGGCTGTATGGTAATATGAGTTTCACTGGACCTTAATTGGTACATCTGACAATAAACAGACCTTTGAACATTGAACAGACATTTGGACAGGTACTTGGATAGGAAAGGCTTCCAGGGATATGGGCCACATACAGGCAGGTGGAACTAGCGTAGATAGGAAATCTGGTCTGTACAGGCTAGTTGGGCAGAAGAGCCTGTTTCCATGCAGTATGACTAGGTCTGATTAGAGATAGCCAGTGAGCAGGGCAGTTTATATGGACTTCAGAAGACCATTGACAAGTTGCCTTATGGTAGGCTAGTGTGGAAGGTTAGATCACATGGAATCCAAGACAAGCTACACAATTGGATTCAAGATTGGCTTGGAGGAAAGAGTCAGTGGGTAGTTTTGGAGCACAGTTTTTCTCACTGGAGGCCAGTGACCTGTGGAGTGATCCAGATGCCGGTGCTGTGTCCACTGTTGTTTGTTAGCTACATTAACAATTTGGATGACAGTGTCGTTAGCATTGTTAGTGAATTTGTAGACTATGGTAATAACACCATAATTGTTCAGTCACATTCAGGGAGAGCATGGTGACACTGGAATTCTCCACCCTGGAGGTTAGATTGTTGGTGATAGAAGTCATAGATCAGTTTTTCAAAGATAGGGAATGGGAAGCTGCATGCAGTTGGCACAGGAGAAGAGTTGTGGTGTGGAGTAAATTGGCCATGGTCATATTAAATTACAGTGTGAGGAGACAGGTGGCCTACTCTTACTCTTGTCCCTTTTGTGTTATGGTTTAAAGGGGCAGAGTGCTTTGGGATGTGATTCTAGAGCAGAGGGTCTCAGCAGCCAGGTCTGGAGGAGATAAGGGAGGAGGTGAGATTTTAATGAGTAAGGCAAAACAAAATATACACCCCCTTCCAGTCCCAGGTCCCTCTCTCACCTCAGCCTTCCATGCATTTGTTGCTCAAAGATTCCCTGTGGCCTTTCGCAGACCTTGCCTCTGTCTCTGACATGTAGAGCCCAGTGTTTTCAGTCCATCTGCCAACTGTAACAAATGTGACATCAGTCAGGGGTGCGATGGGGAAATAAAATTTGACTGTTAGAACTTTAATGGATGTTGGAATAAAATGGAGTCATGCAGCACCGCAAGTCAGCATTAATTTTCCCTCTCACATTCCCCTCTTGTGATTTTATAAACCTACATAAGGTCATCCCCTTAGCTCCTTTGCTCCATGGAAATCAATCCCAGCCTATCCAGCCTCTGCTTCTCACTCAAACCCTCCAATCCTGGTAATGAATGTTGCATCTTTTCCAGTTTACTGACACCCTTCCTGTAGCAGGGTGACCACAACTGGACATATCCCAGCAGGTGTGGTCTCCTCGAGGTCTTGTACACTGAGACAGGACGCTGCAGAGTGAACCAGACATAGATGACCTCTTGGGCTGTTTGCACCCCCTGGCCTGGCTCCGTCTCCCAGCTCCAACCCCCTCCATGTCTCCCTCCTGCCTATTTCCCCCTCCCCAGTTCAAATCCCCTTCCTCCTCTGCGTCTGCCTCACGTGTCCTCAACCCTCACCATCCCCTCTGCCCCTCCCCAGGACCCTGTGCCCATCCCCCTGCCCCCTTCCTTGCTCTCTCCTCTGCCCCCTCCCTGCTGCCCTGCCCCAGACCCCCCTCCCCTCCTGCCCCACTATCCCTCCCTCCCTCCCACCCGGCCCGGCTGCACCACTCGCTGCCCATCCTCCTTCCACCCACTCACACAGCGTCACACAGCAGACCGGCGTCTCCATGACGGCGTCACGTAGGGCGGAGTTCGCGCTCCACCTGACGGCGTGACGTGGGCGGGGCTTGCGCTCCACTTGACGGCGTGACGTATGGCGGGGCTTGCTCTCCACCTGACGGCGTGACGTAGGGCTGGGCTTGCGCTCCACCTGACGGCATGACGTAGGGCGGGGCTTGCGCTCCTTGCGCTTCATCTGACGGCATGACGTTGGGCGGGGCGCGCTCCACCTGACGGCATGACGTAGGGCTGGGCTTGCGCTCCACCTGACGGCATGACGTAGGGCGGGGCTTGCGCTCCATCTGACGGCATGACGTAGGGCGGGGCTTGCGCTCCATCTGACGGCGTGACGTAGAGCGGTGTTCGCGCTCCATCTGACGGCATGACGTAGGGCGGGACTTGCGCTCCATCTGACGGCATGACGTAGGGCGGGGCTCGCGCTCCATCTGACGGCATGACGTAGGGCCCCAGCCTCTACCTGACGCCGGCTCAGCGAGCTCACGGCGAAACTTACAAAGGGGCTCGCGATCTCCCTGACGGCGTGACGTAATCAGGGGGTCGCGGTCCGTCTGACCACGAGACGTGACGTGATGGGAATCCTGTGGTCTACCTGACGCGTGACGTAGAGGGAATCCCACCGGGTACTTGACGCGTGACGTAGAGGGAATCCCATCGACTACTTGTCGCGTGACGTTCAGGGGAATCCCACCGGCTACTTGACGCGTGACGTAGAGGGAATCCCACCCCATTGAATGATAGTGTATGTACAGGGACATATCTATCCATGCTCTGTAGACTTGTATTTACATTGATGCATTTAAAATATGGATGTCTTGTTTTATACTTTGGCAATATTTATACTTTGGCATGTATTTTATCATGCCAATAAAGTTCTTAAATTGAAATTGAAATTGAAAATTGAGAGAGAG